>NC_136967.1:8120000-8242500 GCF_032717465.1 Coenobita brevimanus | reverse complement strand
TATTGTTTCCTCCTTTCCTCCTCCTCTTAGTGCTGTCACCCTTCTGCAGGCCATTCCTAGTACGCCTATTACCCAGCTAGACCATTATTGTTTCATCCTTTGCTATTCCTTTATTCCCAAACATCAGCTGAATGTCGCATGGACAGATCATTCGAATTCAGGCAGGAAAATATATTTTTGACTTTGTACACGTCTCTGGTATGCCTAGTTTTTTTTTTTTTTTTTCAAGCAAGAAGGAACCAAAGGCCAGAAGTCCGCAAGATTATTCCCTCCAAGGAAAACAAAAACAAAAACAAGTTAACAGAAAGCCAAATTCAGGACCCGAGAATGTTTCTTTTAATTACTTTTTTTTTTTTTTGCGTCCAGATATATTCATTCAGCTAAAGAGATTATCCTTTGTAGCGAAGGCGTTAGTGAAGGTTGTGTCTAATCCCTCCAGCTCGAGGTCCCCCTCAGCTAAATATAATCGTTTACATATTAGTACAAAAAGACTTTATTACACACATACACACACACACACACACACACACACACACACACACACACACACACACACACACACACACACACACACACACACACACACACACACACACACACACACACACACACACACACACACACCATCCTAGTGAATATGTAGTGTGTTCATTTCCACTCAGCATATTACAGTATAGCTGAAAGATCTCATCTAAACACAGCAAGAATAAGTATAAATGCACGTCGTCACAGGGAACGGGTTAATAGTTTTGTGTTCAGTTCAGGACAACACACTGCAGTAAAAAGACAGAGATAAACAGGCAAAAGTACAGAGAATAGTGACATATATGGAGCATGAATTGAGGCATAAACCTTTTGAGGGACGTTTAGTAGAAGTAAATCTGTTAACTTAAGAAATAGTGCAGTGTGGGGGCTGTAATCCAAAAGATAAAATTTTCATAGAACGTGTAATTATGGAAGTTGATAAATAATTCGCAGTGGACAGGTCGAATTAGGGCCAAACTAGAGGTTGTAGTTTTTAAATTCTTAGCAAACTTTCCAGTGATATGAAGCAACGCATATTTTCCTTTGGCAAGACTGGAAACATATAGAAGAAATTGCTATGTAATCTGATAAATGGACAGTAACAAATAAATATGAAAATAAATAAACTAGCACCTAAAACTTGCGTGGTACTTACCTAGCTTACAATTTCCAGATAATTACGTTCACGACTAAATAATATAAAATCTGTCTCTGCATCGTTTTCATCCATTCAGATTAGCCTACACATGATACAACCACAGCACACCATTTTTAAAATCATTTACCGGACTTATTTTCCTTACAGATTAGAAGCGTTCAGAGGATAATTTCCGCCCTGTCTCTCACACTTTTAAACTATCATGGAAGTTTGACTGTACTGCATGGTGGTCGTTTTTTGGTCGTTTTTATTTTAGTGACAGCTTCGACAGGAGGTATTGGGGATTTGAGGGAGCCTAATCCCTTTTTTTTAATACCGGTACTCGGCGAAAAGGTATCATAACCATAACCTATCCTGTAATAGATCTTTTGTATCGATTCTCGCAGTCTCTCCTATTTTCTTCTGCCTTCCTCCATGTTCTTTACACCTTATTGGCTGTGTTGTCGCCCTTGTACATTATTCTTCCCGTCCTTTTCTCTGTTTGAATTAGCCTTCCTTTCCCTCCCTCAAGCACTCCCTCCTCCTCCTTCCAACACTCCCCATCTCTCTCCAGCAACCCCTCCTCTTTCCCTCCAACCCACCACCTCCTAACATTCCCTCCCTCTTCATTTCTCATTCTCCCTCTCCTCCCTCCTTCCCATCTCCACTTCTCTCTTACTCTCCCTCTAGTCCCCTTCACTCCGTCCCATGTTCTCCCTCATAATCCTTATTCCCTTGCCTTTCAATATTCCCTCCCATCTCTTCTTTTTCCCTTCTCCCTTCCTTACCCCTACTTTTGACCTGTGATGGGCTGTGGATCACTGAGGGTCCCTGTTAGTTACGTGGCCGCTATCGGGATTTTTTTAATGTACCAGGGGTCACTGCTTCAGGAGGTGGCTTGTTTTGCTTGTCCCGCATGGGAAAGTTCCTAGTCTCAGTGGAATGAATGGAGCTTGGGCCTGATTGACTGCTGCCTACCTTAATAGCGCCAGGCAAGGATGCCAAACCACCCCTGAATATCCACACTGTGCACTGTGCAATTTCCACGCTGTGTCCGCAGACGCCCCGTCAACTCAGCGTACCCGTACAATGACATGCATTAGTCATTTATTTATTAGATTACTCATTGTACTTTACTACTTTCTCTTTCAGGTTATTCATACTGGTAGCTAATATATAATGTATTGTAGAATGTAGCTTTTCCTTTTCAGTCTTTCCTATGAAATTTCCATGTCAGTTTTTCCATGCTGCGTGGTGGTTTTTCTCACTTTTTCTTGCCAGTTTTTGCTGGAGGGTTTGGAGGCGGGGGGGATCCTTCTTGCTTTATTATCCTTATCCTTCAGCATGTAGAGTTAGATCTTGTAGTCATAGTCTACTCTGTACCAAACAGCCTCGAAAGGACCATAAGGTCTGTTGCTGTTCGCTTTCCTTTGTACTCCTTTGTACTCCTCTTCCTCCAGTTTTCCTCACTCTTCTTCCCCTTCTATTTCTCTCATCCCTTCTACATTTTTATCCTCTTACTCCTCTCCTCGCGCCCCTCTACCCCCTCCTTTTTCCCACTTTCTTTCTCTCATCCTTCTCTCTCTCTTCCATTTTCCCTCCACCTCACCTTTTCTCCCCTGTCCACATCCCTTTCTCTTTCCCCTACATGGTCCTACTTCCCTTCCCCTCTCCCCATCATCACTCCCGCCACGTTCCCTTCCCCTCTGTCCTTCCTCCCTACCCCTCGTTCTTCCCCTTATTGCTTCCTCTCCCCCTATCCCTCCCCACTCCCATTTTTCCTTTCCCGTATCCTGTTTCCCTCCATTTCTTCCCCTTCCCTTCCTCTCCGGCACACGCCCCCTTTAGTTCGCCCATTCTTCCCCCCCTCCCACCAGTCCCATTTGCGCTGTTGACCTCCTTTTCCCCATTTGTATTTTTTCCACATTTATCCCCTATTTCACTCACTCCACCCGTTCTCATTCTAACCCCTTCTTCTTTGCCCTCTTTCCCTTTTTCTCCCTTCCTTTCCCTTCCCCTCCTCCTCTGTCTCACCTCTCCCATTTTCCTTTCCTCCCCCTCCCCCTATGCACGCTCTCCCTCTCCCTTTTCACGTTCTCCCTCTCCCATGTCCCCTTTCCCTCTTCTTCCCCCTCCCCTGTCATAATACCTCCCTCCCTCCTACTGCCTCTCCCCTCTCCTCCTCTTCCCCTCCGTCCCCCTCTTCCAGTCCCTCCCCCTCTTCCAGTCCCTCCCCCTCTCCTCCTTCCCCTCCCTCCCCCTAGTTAATCAGTGACATCATCAGCGCCCCGCCCTCCTCCCGTCACTCCCCTCCCCCTCTCCTTTGACCTCTCCCTCATCCCTTCCCCCACTCTCCCTCTCCTGCCGTCACTCTGCAGACCTGCCGCTGGAATCTTCCCTCCCCCTCCGTTTCCCCCTCTTCTCCCTTCTCGCTTCCTCTCCCTCTCAACCCCTTCCTCCTCCTTTCCACCTTCCATCGCTCAGACTCTCCCTTCCCCTGATTTTTAACCACCCCCTTCCTTCACCCCCTCCTCTTTTTCCTCCATTTCCCTTTCTCGTCTTCCTTCCCTTTCCCCTTCCAGACTCTTTCCATCTTCTCTTCCCCCTTTTGACTTCCTCCTTCCTGTCTTAATCTCCTCCCATTCCCCATTCCGAACCTCATGCCCCTCCCCCCCCTTCCTCATCCCCTTTCTCATTCGCCCTCTCCCTCTTCATCTTGCATGTCTTCCCCTTAACTCATGCAGTTTTTTCCTCGTATCTGCCCCCATTTACAGCTCTTTACCTCCTTCCTCTCACCTTTCCCATCCCCTTCACTCTATTTTCCCCATCTCTGTTCCTTTTTCCCATTCCTCTTTCCCTTGCCTTCGCTCACCTCTCCCCACTCACAACCTTCTTCCCCAACTCACAGTTCTCTTCCGCCCCCACCCATGTTTTCCCTCTTCCCACTTCATCTTCATTCCATCCATCTTAGTAATGTAGTTCTCCCTCTTTTCTCTGTTTTCTCATCCCTCTTCCCTCGCCCATCATCATCATCAGCATCATCAGCATCATTCTCTCTCACTTCCTTAGCCCTCATATTTTACTCCCTTTTCCTTCTTTTTCTTCGTTCCTTTCCTATCCAGTTTTCTTCCCTCCCCTTCTTGCATTGCCATCCTAGTTGTTAGCTTTCAGAAGAGTCACGTTAATTAAAACATAACATGTTACAAACAGCCTTGAATGGGTCAGAAAGTCTTTTGCTGTTTGCTTTCTTTTCTACTTCTTGCACTCTATGTACCCTCTCCTCTCTCTCCCTCCTCTCTCTCCTGTACTCATTTTCCTTCGAATTACCATCCCTTTCGATTTTCCCTGAACATCTCTCATCCTCTCTTTCCCATTTTCCTTGGTTTCCTCCATTTCATCTCATCCATTCTCCTCCTCCTTTCCTTACCCCTCCCTACATCCCATATGTCCCCTCCTTCCTTCCTCCCCTCGCTCCCCACCTGGCTCCATTCCCATCCTCCCCTCTCTCTACCGGTTTCCATGATAGCCAGTCGTAGATCATAGATTCATAATAACCAGTAACAAACACACACACACACACACACACACACACACACACACACACACACACACACACACACACACACACACAGTTACTCTGAGGGTACAGCAGTTCTGGACCGACTTGGACTTACAGCAGGATCAAAGTCGGGCGGAAAGTGTTGCATTTGTACAATAAACAAAAGCCTCAAAATGCTGTTAAAATCTTCCATGTGAATAATCTACCTCACTGTGAAATCAAGATATTCAGAATCAGCAGAAAATTGAGACTCTCGCTGATTGGAACGCAGCCACAAATGAGAATCAATTGAAAAGAGAAATTGGTTAAAAACAGAGACAAAGCGTAAAATGAAAATCAATCGCAAAATGAGAATTAGTCGCAAAATGTGAATCAGTACATGAGAATCAGTCGTAAAATAAGAATATCACAAAGTAAGAATCAGTCACAAAATAAGAATCAGTCGTAAAATAAGAATCAGTAGCAAAATGAGAATCAGTCGCAAAATGAAAATCGGTCTCAAAAGGAGAATCGGCTGCAAAATGAGCACCAAACTGAGAATCCATCACAGACTCTGAGCAAATCACACTCCAAATTGCAAACCAGTACCAATTCCAGCCAAGTCTCGAAGCACAGTAATTACGGGCATGGAGAGACTGCTTTTCTGACGAGGTAAGAGTGGTCCCATAAATCCTGTGCTCCTTCAGCCTGGTTTGCTCTGACGTATACAACTGGAGTGTGGAGAATTTCGAGGCTTAGGTGTATTTGACGGGATGGATGGGTTGACTTAAATAAGGTGAATTTTTTTATTATTATTATTTCCAGACGAATTATTCTATTTAGGAGAGACCTTAAGATTTCTTTTTTTTTCTTTTCTTTCTTTATTTTTTTTACCTCCAGATGATTTTATTATGTTTAAGAGGGCGCACTGGGGGAGTTATAGTATTCACTCACCCTTTCATAAATTGTGAAAAGTGATTTGATAGCAGCAAAGGTATTAAAAAACGTCAATGTACTGAAGGGGTTAAAAGTAGGACTGAAAGATGCACTGAAAGTGGTTTGTAGCTGGGGTATAGGTCGTCACTGGGAAGGGTAAATAATTCAAAGGTCTAGTTTGATGAGAAGATGGAGGAGTGTATCAGGAATGGTGGTGATGGAGGAGTGCGTTAGGAATGGGGGTGAATTGGGGGGCATGCGTTGTCACTGAGTAAAGACAAAAAAAAATATTCAGAGGTTCAGGTTGAGTGATGAGTGTTGTATGATGTGTTAAGGGGGAATGGGTCGTCGATGAGTAGCTTGAATTGCGAAGAGGTCCTAGAATAATGACAAGACGGTGACATGAAGGGAGAGGGCACTGTGTCGAGTGAGGAAGGATCGTTGGTGAGTGGGGACAAAAATGCTAAAAGGTCCGTGTATAATGACAGGGTCGGGGAGTTTAGTCGTATTAGGGATGGTGGAGCTTTGGCAGATTGGATCACCACTGAGTAGGGTAAAAAAAAAAAAAATCTGAAGAGGTCACGGTGTAGTGGGAAGGCGGCGGAGTGTGCAAGAGAGGTGGGTGCGTTGGGAGGGGTGGGGTTGTCGATGAGTAGGAGAAAAAATTGTTAGAGGTGTAGATGTAGTGATAAGATGAAGAGTACGATTATATTACGGAGGGTAGTGCGTTGTGCGGGGGGAGGGCGAAGAGTCGTCACTTAATAGGGTCATAAATGTCTAGAGATCCAGGTGTAAAGGCAAGATGACGGAGTATGTTTTAGGACAATTGATGTGAAGTTAGAGGAAGGATAGTAACTTAGAATGGTTAGAAATGCTTGGAGATCCGTACCACTCACAGGATGCGGCGCGTAGTTATAGATTCCATACCCTTTTACACCACCACCAGAACCACTTCACTACGATTACTTTCTTGTATTCCTGCCACACCAGACGATTTTTCTGACTCCGATTTTTTTTTTTTACAACTTCGGCAAAACCTCTGATATTTAACAAGGAAGAGTCTCCATTAACCCCTTCACCAGTTTCACATTACTTCCATATTTTTCAGTCGCGGGAGATTTAGTTCAGCTTAAGAAGTACCTCTCGTCGTAAAGTGGCAAATCTCTTCATAAAGTAACATCTCCCTTAAGGTAAATAAAGTCGTCAGGCAAAAGCAGGGATAAACTGTAAAAGAGGTGTTAGTAAAAGGATTCGTGGAGATAAAGGACTCGTCTTGAACCGAGTAAAATCGTTCAGAGGCTGCCAAAAGAAATATCAAAAGACGCCATGGTACTGAGGTGCTAAAAGATCATGACGATTTATATGTGGATTAGACGAGGTAAATGTCAAAGATATGGATTATAGTTAACAGCGAATATAAGCGTGGGTATGATTGATTGCCCATTCACAACGAGAGGCCCTTCCTAACCAGTAGAGAATAAAATATATGTATAATCTGAAGGTAGGAAGAATAAAATATAAATGTTGCCATTGTAGTGAAAGGGTTTACCTATAACTCTTTCAGCAGGTACTTATAATTATACAATACTGCCAGGCGACTCTAATCCGCTTGTGAAATAGCTGTGTTGAAGTATTAGAAAGTTTCTGTAGATCCTTTCAGTGCTTTGTCATTTTATTTTCTTGCAACCACTTAGGGATTTTTGTACAGTTTGTGGAATGTTTCTCATGCTGAAAGGGATGAAGGGAGAAGGACAGTCTGCAGCTCTTTCTCACGTCTTGACATTCCGCCTTTGTTAAATTGCTGATATTCTTCCACTGACTGTCTTTTAATATTAGTATAACTATTGTTGCATACAGACCTAAGGATGCAGAGAAAGATATGAATTTAGGCCCAGCAGTATTAATGATAGTGATGATGCTTATGATAAGTAAATAAATAAATTAGTCAGTTTATTATAATTTTCCTAATAATAATAATAATAATAATAATAATAATGATAATAATAATTAATAATAATAATAATAATAATAATAATAATAATAATTAATAATAATAATTAATAATAATTAATATTTATTATTATTATTATTAGTAGTAGTAGTAGTAATAGTAGTAGTAGTAGTAGTAATAGTAGTAGTAGTACTATTATTATTATTATTATTATTATTATTATTATTATTATTATTATTAAAGTATTCTGGTTATATGTGCAGCTTTGCCTCCCTTTAAATCCTGCACCTGTCTGACCACTCCCTTTAAATGCCTCCCCTCACCCGTCACCCTCCCCTCACTTCTCTCCCTCCTCTTTTGCAACTCCTTACCTCAGGCCGCTTCTCCCCCCCCCTCTCTCTCTCTCTCTCTCTCTCTCTCTCTCTCTCTCTCTCTCTCTCTCTCTCCATCCTATCTTGCAGTCTCTCCCCTCGCTCCCTCGCCTCCCTCTCCCTTAACCCCGTACCTCTCTTTCTTTCTTCTACCTCCTTCTCCCCTCATTCCCCTCCCACCCCTTCCTCTCATTTCCCTCCCTCCACTTCCCTTCACTCCCTTCCTTTGACATCAAGTTCATATCCATTTACATCATCCCTCCCCTCCCATTAGTTTCCTTTCCCCATAACCTCCCTTCTCCCCTCTCCCTTCTTTCCCTCCTATCTCCAGCAAACGCCTCTTAGCTGTGTCACTCTAGCAGCTTCCCTCTAGCCATCTTCCCTTTGTAATTCCATCTTATCAGCCACATATTCTCCCCTCTCTGAATGCACTTCCCCCGTCTCATTCCCTTTGTCTCCCCCTTTCTTCTCCATAACCCCCTTTCCAGCCTGCCCTTTCCTCATCGTCCCTTCCATTATCTTCCCTCCCCTCATCTACCCTGCTTTCATCTTCCCCCACCCCTTCGCCCCATTCCCCCACCATTTCTCCTCTCTTCTATTTCTCCCCACTCTACCTTCCTGCCCCTTTCCGTTTTTTCCCCCTACTCTGCATCTCCCCTCGCTTTGCATATCCCTCCTTTTTTCCTTCATTTTCCCCTCTACATTTCCCACCATTTTCATCTCTCTATAACCCTCCTCGCCTTTCTATCTCTCATCGTCTCTCTCTTCCTCTGCGTCTCCTCTTCGTACTGCACATACTCTTGTCTCTTTCCTTCAATCTTCTGCTTTTCCTGTTATCCTTCCCTGTGCCTCTTCTACCTTCCTCTGCTTCCTGGCTCCTCCATTCTTTTCTTCTCTTTATTTCCCCTCTGCTCTACCTCTTACTCTCTTTTCGTCCTTGCTTTTCGCCGTCCCCCTCCATCCTTCCTTTCCTATACGCTCCCTCTCCCTCCTTCCCCGATCCCTCCTTTCCCCTTTGTAGCCATTATCCTCCCCCCCAGCCTCTCTTTCCCCTTACCCCTTTCTCCATCCCCATTTTTCACCCTCCTATTCCCATCCTCCATCTCCCCATTAATCCCCCATCCCCATGTCCCACCCTCATCAGTCCCCACCCCCATCAACCCCCCATCCCCCCATCAACCCCCCCCCTCTTGAATCCCCTTATCAAAATCCCCATAAAAGGTGAAACCAGTGTGGGTGTTTGAAGGTAATTGGGGACTATGAGGAAGGGGGGTATGGGGAGGGGTGGCGGGGGGGAAAGAGACAAAGGGGGATGGGGGTTGAGGTGGAGGGAGGTGGGGGAGGTAGGGGAGGGGGGAAGAGCATGAGGGAGAGGTGGGGGGGCTCTTATTTATTTTGAGAGATATTCATTTTCGATAACTCAGGGTTGGGTTAGCATAGTAGGATTAGCATAGCCAGGTTTTGATCCAGAGTCTAATTAGTATAATCCACACCATATCCCAGGTATTACCACTGCCTTAGCATGGGCGTTGGCTGATTGGATATTTTCTTTCGTTTTTGTTTTGTTTTGTTTTTTTTTTTACTTTTTTGAGGAGGGGCACCTTTTTTCTTTTTTTTATTTGTTTTTGATGGGGTAGGGTGCGGAATGTGGTGCAGGTATGTGGGCTCCGTGTCCTCAAATAGCCGTGATGTCCAGCTGCAGTGTGTGTGATGGGAGCTGCAGTGGGTGTCTCAGGAGATAATCTGGGTGTCCGTGTTTGGCCGGGATGCTCCAACTTGGCTTCAATACCGGGGCAGCCGCATTCATGAAGGTTCTTAATCTGACTTGTATACCGAGAGAGTGGCATTCATGAAGGTTCTTAATCCGAGTTGCATACCGAGAAAGGGCCATTCATGAAGGGTCTTAACCAGTTTTTTTTTACATATACTGAGAGAGTCGTATACATGTCCACTCTTAGCCAGTTTTTACGATACGCAGGTTCCTATAGTAATGAGATTTTATTATGAATCGCCACCTTGGTCTTAAATGTCGGGACTGATTAGCCAAGACCCAGCCCTATATGCTCATGATTGGGCAGAAAAACTACTGAATGATAAATAGGCAGATTTTTTGTGAAAGAGCTGAATGATTGATAGAGTTTGTTTTTCTTTTTCACGCTATTATTCACCGAGGCTTAGTTGTGAAGTATTGGACAGCTGTATGAGTCAAGAGAAAATATAAATAATTGAGCTTGAACGTAACTTAAGAACTAGAAATTGTATAAACAGGGACCCAGGAGCGCAAATGGTGTGTGGGTGTAGGTGTGGATGTCCTCGGAGGTGTTGCCTTCACTTTCACAACATTAGCACTCCTGGAACGATTTGGATTATATATATTTTTTCTCTTGGTTACTGTTAGCCAAGATAGTGAGGTGACGCCCAAAAGCAGAATAATACTGACTGAACTCTCTTACATTCACCTTCCAAGCTGTTGTGTACAAGCGATCTACACCAAAGCCAAATTTAAATTAACCCAGTCCCGCCTTGCATGATTTCTTCGCAGACCACCTCGACCTGTTCAATACTTGCAACAGATCACCAGTAACATATCCTGTGTACCGTGTAGGTCCAGTGTTCCCTCCAATATTATGTTTCCGTCCAGGATTTATTAATTGAATAAAAAAAAGGAAGAACCAAAGGCTTTGAGTTCACGAAGTATCCCTAAGAATATCAAATATAACCAAAATCAGAATCCGTTCGAGGCACCAGGACACTGCGAGTTCAGAAGATGAGAGGTCAAAGGCAGAGGAAAAGAGCTTAGGAAGGCAGAGATGACCAGTTGTTTACATGAAGGACTCTGAATATCGGCCAACGTTTGCATCAGAGGTGGAGAGAACAGGGAGGAGTGTGTCTGCATTTAGATGATGGTACGTGTCCGCTATATTGGGAGAGGGATGCAAGCAGTGTGTTCATGAGAGCTGTGACCAATTTAACAGCAATAGAAGAGACACGAAAAAACATTGTGGAAGAGAGAGAGAGAGAGAGAATAATAATGTGAAAGACCTGTGACTTCCACTTTGTTGAAAAAAGATGGATGTGGTAAGCGACACCCCCTTGTGTGTGTGTGTGTGTGTGTGTGTGTGTGTGTGTGTGTGTGTGTGTGTGCGCGCGCGCACACACACACACACACACACACACACACACACACACACACACACACACACACACACACACACACACACACACACACACACACACACACACACACACACACAAGTGAATGTATGTGGAGTCATCAAGTTAGGAGGGGTAAAGAAACGACGGAGCCGTTTCATCGCACCGAACCCCTGAGTAGCAAGTTACGCCAGAGAAGCAGTGTGATCTGTTGAAGGTAAATCGTGTGAAGAGTTGTACCTGGGAAACTGAGAGATAGACGTCAAGGAGACTGAGAGGTAATGAAGGACTGAGATGGGTATTATGTAAGATATGGCGATAAGCCTGTTCAAGATTGTGAGCTAGTAGGAAGATGGAGGAAGTATTTTTTTTTTTTAGCCCCCTGTTGCACCTGCCAGCAATAAATAATCAATCTTATGTAAGCTGATTCCTTGCCTCCTCACATGATCGTGGCAAAAATTGCTATCATGGACGTTGCGAGAAGGGGTGGAAAAGTGAAGGGGAAAATCATTAGCACAGGAGTGGACCGGGCTAAATATACAGCTCAGAAGACCATGGGAAGAGAGTGGGTGAAAGGACAACCCCGAAGAACAGCAATTTTGATAACTTTGGAAACTTCAATGTCAGTTTTACAACAGCAGTTGCAATTTGACCAGGGAGGAAACTTTGTGCGTGTGTGTGTGTGTGTGTGTGTGTGTGTGTGTGAGAGAGAGAGAGAGAGAGAGAGAGAGAGAAAGAGAGACAGACAGACAGACAGACAGACAGAGACGGAGAGACAGAGAATGCAAAAAACCTGTGACTTCATTTTGTATATAAGAAGAAATTATAAAGGGGACACTACAAGAGGGCAAATGGGATAACTGAAAATTTCTGAGACTAGATCGGAAGCCATGGAGATGGCAAGCGTATCAACAAAGGTTTCACCGCTGTCCAGAGAGTAAGGTGACCAGGAGTCTAAATGGAATGTAAGAAGAGACTTGTAAGTGGAGCGCTCCTGACGGAACCTACACGTGCTGTTAGAAGGATGATTATCATGAGCAATTCTGCAGTTTGTGGTGAGGATCGATGAGAAAATTGAAATATAAGAAATTAAAGAAATTTGGAGGGGTTGGAGGACTGCCAGCGATCGCCATCCTCTGGGACAGGTTGAATGAGAGCAAACTTCCAGCAAGAAGGAATGGTTCAAGTTTGACAGACAAAGACGAAAGAGTTTGCTGTGGACTCAGTGATTCACAGGATCTCTGCATCACTGTTTGCCTCTCGTCTATCCACTCCCTTCACACCTCCCCCAGATATTTCACATTTTTACCTCGTGAGATTTCCATTGAGCTGAGTAAAATTATCTCACGGCAGCAAGAGTAGAGTAAATCGCATCACACTAAAAGGGTTAATTTCCCCTAATTTTCTCCATTCGGCTAAATCCCCTTGGCATATTGTGTTCGGTCGTGTTCGCCAAATAGAGTCTGTTGCATGATCTTACTCACACCGTTATTTACAACTCCGTTAAAGCATCTGCGTTAGCATATTGTCCCCAGTCTTTTCAATCGGATGACGTTATTTTCATTTTAATTTGGCCACCACCAAACAGTTACATTTGGCTTAAGAAGATACAGTGAAGGGGTTAGTAAAGACCACATTTACCTTCTCCAGTTCGTTAATTCTCTCTCTAGTTAATTGAAGTTGTCTGTAAAAAATAAATAAATAAATAAAAAATAAGACAGTACTTGATTGAAGGGGTGAAACATTTAATTCATTATCGACATTTCAGGTCTTCGTTTATTAGTTTTTTTTTTTTTTTTTTTTTTTTATTCAGGGTGACAGGGCAAACTTCGTGACACCTCTTCGTAAGCGGCTTAATTTGCATATGACACTAACTTAAAACGGACTTTTCTTGTTTGTTATTTATCTCATTTTAGCATGGACACAGTGTGCATCAATAGCGTACAACTAAATATCGAGGTATATTGTGGCAGAATATACCGCTAAGGAAGAGCTGTTGCGGGAGCTAAGACACGTGGAATACAACCCACACTCCTCTTGACGGAAATAACGTCTTGAGTATATTTTCTTGCCACCGACGTTATTCACCTCGAGAAAGACGCATCCTACTTAAAGGGTAAGAAACTGTCTCCATTCAGCCACCTTTACACGGCGTATGACTCACTTCAAGCATCTTTTTATAGCCAAAACTATAATGATTTACATTTTATTATCCACTACATATTCAGTAGGAATTTTTTTCCTACTTGTTACCGTTTGTCCTCTTGCATTTGACTTAATATTCATCGACATTATGCATCATTCTAAGGGGTGAACGTAAGAGGTAATTTCTTTGATGTACATTTAATAAACATTTACGTAACATACTGTATTTTCTTCATCTCAACAAGGAAACAGAACTTAGCAGATTTATAAGTACAACGAATATATGAATTGGTGAGCTGTAGTATGTAAGTGTATATTACGACTTGAAAATAATAGCGCTGTGAATCAAAGAATATTGACTTCGTGATGATGAATGAGAGGCTGGTCTGGCCATGCCTATTAAACACTGGTGATTCTCCTACTTTATTGCATTCCTTTTTCCTGGTTCATCGTCCTACCACCCCGTTTATACAGGTAACAGTGGATCCCCCTGGAACCCTCCTTTTTTTTAATGTAAATACTACCACTGAGAACTGAGGACTGGATAGCTGGACGTTGTGTTCATCTATCTGCTGATATGTTCGCTGGAAGCCAAGTGAAAGTTAAATTACAGCGTTTCACCACTAGGTAAATATAGTAATCAAAATTAATATTACAGAAAATTATACTGCCTCAGAACACAATAATGCATTTTGGACACTGACTATCAGGATGCAGTAAAGATCAGTCCTTCCTTCATCGAAACTTAATGAGATGATGCAAAACTAACCACCAGTAATCATATGGGCTGGAGCATCATATCAGAACCTCGAAGCCCTGAGGTTGTACTCGAATTATATTGACCAGGCATGGGCAGCTGCGATCATTAGTTCCTTTACACTGTTTAGAAATCATGTCAGGATTAGCCTAACACTATCATAGAGTTGGAGTGTCTCTTAAGTAGCTTGAACACCCGAAATGTAAATGAATTATTGCCTGGGAACGTGCAGCTGCGATCAGTAGTTCTTTTTTGTTTAGCAACCATGAACTTTTTTTATTTTCCATGCAGAGAATGAGAAACCAAAGGCGAAAATCCTGTAAAGTTGTTTCCTCGAAGAAAAAAAATAAAAGACAACCCTCCTTTCATTTGGGAATTATTGGGCACTTTGCGAGACCATGCTAAACTGATGAACAGTAATCAAGTGGGCTGGAATATGGGTGCAGTGGTCAAAATCAGGACTGTAAGTAAAATGTTGACGAGGAATGGACAGAACTGGTACCACTTTTTATCTTCAGGAATTTTTACGAGTGCATGGACTGCATAATTAATTTCTGTAGCACATGGCCTGACTCGTCTCCACCCCACAAAGAGACGTTAGTATTATTTGTCACATAATTACTCCTGTGTGTGCCTGCGTATAGAAAGCTTTGCACATAGATACTTCGTTACACATATGTCTTCTTACACATACATGCGGCTTGCTCAGTATGCACACACACACACACACACACACACACACACACACACACACACACACACACACACACACACACACACACACACACACACACACACACACACACACACACACACACACACACACACTGTACATCGACCTCCTGTACACAGACATTCCTTTACATAATCATACCAGTGCATACACAAGCCTGTAATTACACCCACATGCATATGCTTCCTTATAAGCTCTGTGGCTATTTTTGTACACAAGCTTTTGTATATTTTCTTATGCCTTAACATTATTTCACACACACACACACACACACACACACACACACACACACACACACACACACACACACACACACACACACACACACACACACACACACACACACACACACACTTTCTTCCCTTCTCTTCATCTCTCCTCCACATGCACGACCCCCTCCTGCCTTTCTCCACTCAAACATGCATGCAGGCAGATAGGCGGGCGGGGGGGTGGGGAGGGTGAAGCAGAGGGATGGTATGGGTAAGGTGAGGCAGGGATGAGGAAGGGGAGAATGATATAGGGGGTGTGGCAGGGTAAAGCAAGAACGATGGAAGGGGGTGGTGCAGGGGGTATGAAGTGGTGAAGTGAGGCAAGAATGAGATGAGGCAGAGGATTAAGGCAGGGGTGAAGTAAGGCAGAACGGAGGGTTGAGGTAGGGATGGTCAGGGATGTGAGGCAGAGGGGTAAGTAAAGGATAAGAGGGAAGTCAGGCAGGACACAAGTGAGACGGGAGTGAGACAAGGTTAAGTGAGGCAGGGATGGGAAAGTGAGATGAGGTGAGGAATGGGGGTGAAGTGATATGAGGTGAGGTGAGGTAAGGCAGGGGATTAGGCAGTGGGTGAGGCGAGGTGGGGTGAGGCACGGTGTGAGATGAGGTTAGGCAAAAACACTAAGTTAGGGGATGAGGCAGAGAGGAATTATGAGGTAAGGTGAGGCAGAGGTAAGGCTATAAGGGTGAGGTGCGGTGAGGTGAGGCAGGGGTGGTCAGGCAGCCTCGCCCACTCCGCTGCTCCCCGTCCGCTAAGCTCACCATATTCGTCTCGTCACCTGCTCCCCCCCCCCCAGGCCCCCGCGGCAGCTCGGCCTGGCTCGGATCAGTGCACTCTGGGATTCTCTCTCTCTCTCTCTCTCTCTCTCTCTCTCTCTCTCTCTCTCATGCTTTACCTTTCCCACATAGTTAGCTACACACCTTTATCTACAGTGATTGGAGCTGCCTTGAATGATTGAACGCGCCTACTCTAGTTTTCCGCCTTCTACAGTATCTCCCTCCCTCCCCCTCTCTGATTTAATCCTTCTCCTCCATCTTGACTCCCAGTTCAACATTTCCTCCCTCTCCCCTCTCCCTCGCTCCTCCCCTCTCTCCTGCCCTCTTTTACTCTGTCAAAACTCATTTTTCTCTCTTTACTACTTATCCAAGTTCCCTCCCTCCCTCATTGAATTCCATTGCGTCTTCTTCTCTCATCAGCCTCCCTCCCTCTTCTTCACTTAAACTTTCTTCCCCTCTTGCCATTCCCCTCATCTCATTCCCCCTCCCATCCTCTTGTAGCCCTTTTCCCTCTCCTTGTAAACCTATCCCTCTCCGTCTAAGCCCACTCACCCGCATAATCACTTTCCATGTTTTTCTCTCATCTAGTTCATTCTCTGCCCATCTAACCTCCCTCCCCTTTATCTGTCCCAGTTTATCTCCAACCTAGCTCGCTCTCCTTCCCATCCTAGCACTGTCCTCTCTGTCTGGCTTCTGTCTCTCCACCTAAGCCACCCTGTCTCTATTTCTGTTTGAGCTCCCCTTCCTGTCATCTTCATTACCGGTCTCTTGCTTCCCTTTTGTCAATTCTTCTGTTCATATCATAGCCTTCTGTTTGTCTATTCAAATTCCTGCCCATCCATCTCTCTCCACCATGCATCCATTCTTTCACCCCTTTCCATCAAATAGTTGCTCTTCTCTACCTTCCATTTTCTCTCCCCGTCCTTTCCTCTCATTCATCTTTCTCCCTCTTGGCGAATCCCTTCCCCCTGTCTTATTAGCCTACTTCCGTTTTTCAGCCACCCTTCCTCGTCTCCTTTCCTCCCATACCATCCTCTCCTCCCTCCCTCACCTCCTTCCTCTCCTCCCTCCCTCCCTCCCTCCCTCCCTCCTTCCTTCCTTCCTTCCTTCCTTCCTTTCATCCTTCCTTTCTTCCTTCCTCCCCTCCTTCCTCTCCACCCTTCCTTCCTCCCCTCCCTCCCTCCTCCTTCCTTCCTTCCTTCCTTCCTTCCTTCCTTCCTTCCTTCCTTCCTCTCCCTCCCTCTCCCCTGTCTTCCTCCTCTCTTATAATTTCTCTTTCATCCTTCCTTCCTGTCATCCATCCATCTTTCCTTCCATCCTTCCTTCCCTCCATTCACCCTTCATCATTCATTTCGTCATTTTCTTCCTAGCTTCCTTCCTTCCCTCCTTCATTTTCTTTCTTTTTAACTTTCATTCTCTCTCTGCCATCTTTCTTCCCTCCCTACCTTTCTTCCTCCTATTCCATCTCTCTCTCTCTCTCTCTCTCTCTCTCTCTCTCTCTCCCTCCACGGTAATGAGGCACGACGCAAAATAAATCGTAAATCAACCTATCTTGCCTAATTAAAGCTGACGCCTACACCACCGCTAAGAAAAAAAAAAAAAAAAGACCGAACTTTGAGAGAAAAAAAGTCAGGGGGGATTATATTCATGCCCCTCTCCCCCTAAAAAAAAAAAAAAAAAAAAAAAAAAAAAAAAGAGGCCTCTCCTCCCCAAAAAGCCATCAAAATTCCTAAATCAGGGAAGTAAATATTTAGCGATCTACAGCAGTTTCCTACAGCAGTTTCCTTTCCTTGTAGTCCGAAATAAAAAAAACTGCAGTAAAATAGCAATAAATCTTTTTCAAATATCCTGGCGTAGGCTGTTTTTTATTTGCATATGGTGATCTTTATTATCTTTATTTTATTTTGTTTTACAGGTTTAGAAAAGTGAATTAAGAAGACTGGATCAGACTCCGTACTACGATTTGCGGAGTAGCCTCAGTGTATCAGTGAGAGAGAGAGAGAGAGAGAGAGAGAGAGAGAGAGAGAGGGAGAGAGAGAAAAAGAGAAAGAGAGCTGTTATTAAGCCCAGTAGGTTCAGAAAAAGAAGTCTAATTCTCAAACACGAGCTCGACAGATGGAGAAAAAAAAAGGAAAGAAATCAGAAGCAGTAGAGTAGAAGGATTGCCGCTGGGAGCCGATCGAAAAATAAATAAATAAATAAATAACCTCATCCTACCCCCAGTTCGAAGATGATAATAGAACCTCTCAAACAGCAATCTTAAGTCAGTGGTTTGAGATATCCTGTGTGTGTGTGTGTGTGTGTGTGTGTGTGTGTGTGTGTGTGTGTTTTAGCTCTTGATTAAGTGGCATAGGAGACCTCGGAGCATCTCCTCCTTAGCGATTTATTTTGCATACAACCGCTTACCATTATCGTGTATGCATTTATATGGCTTATTTGGCTTAACATCGACGTGATTTTGCATCCATAAATAATAAGGGAAAGCTGAAATACAATGTGCAAAACATGTTACGATATCCTTAGGCCTGTCGGTTATGAAAGCTCCCTACCACCTTGAGTGATTTAATTTGTTTATTACTCCATACTGTTCTCTGTGTTACTTAACTCCTTTTTGTATTGCATCACTTTACATACACAGCGCGGTCGACTAGCATTCTTGTACTGTGTATTGTGTATTGCGTGTGTGTGTGTGTGTATGTATGTGCGTATGTATGTATGTATGTATGTATGTATGTATGTTTTGTTCACTACTTTATACCCCTTAACCCTACCCCTCATATGATCTGTGCCTCATCCTTCGAAAAGGCCAGGGAGTCAGTGACACAGTTAGGGACACACACTGGATTTGGCCGCCCTGTGGATGCGATGTACTGTGAAGATAGATAGATAAGAGAGAGAGAGAGAGAGAGAGAGAGAGAGGAACCAAAACCAGCGAAGTAGCAATTTTCAAGTTTTTGGGCCAACTAGTAAAAAAGGAAAAAAGAGCCTAACTCAGCCCAACATATTAAGAAAAATACCACTTATAAGAACTCGAAAAGACCTGGACTGGAAAGAATGTAGTTGACAGCCGATCTTGAGTCTCTTGAATCTAATGACGTACAGTATTTTTCATTTTATTCTTCTTGCTTCCGGACGATTTTATTCACCAGAGATGGGTTAATTAAAGCCTTCATTCATTCTTTCAGTACTTGAGATTCTCCTGTACTTAAATTTTGTGGCTTAGCGATAGTGTGAAGAGAATGAAAAAGTTGTCGTTTTACTGAGAGGATTCAGTTTTAGTCTTTTTACTTTTATCGGCTTTTAAAAACTTATATAGATTTTTTTTTACTTGAAGCGCTGGGTATTTTCTCAGTTAACCCCTTCAGTATTAAATTTCCAAGTTAAGGTGAGTTAAAATCGTTTTGTAGAAAATAAAAAAAAGGGAGGGGGCACCTAATTCAATTATTTTACAAACCGAACGTCGTGAGTTCCAGATTTTTAATATTCTGGCCCAAGATATTCAGTAGACTAGCTGCTGAGTCCCCCTTTTACATCCTGCAGTTCAATAAGTAAATAAATAAATGAATAAATAAGTAAAAACGGACCTAAAACGTGAAACAAAAGTCGTGCAATGTTCTTTAGTCTTTTAGTTCAACCCCAAACTCTGGAACAAAAGCTGTGGATTTTTAGTTGGTAAACATCTTACTGGACAGCTTCACGCGCACACACACACACACACACACACACACACACACACACACACACACACACACACACACACACACACACACACACACACACACACACACACACACACACACACACACACACACACACACACACACACACACACACACACACAAAGACTAACATTAACCCAGATTTCGAAATAAAAAATGAAGTTAAGGAGTGAAAAGAATGCAATTAAATGGGATCTGCAGCCGGCCATACCGCCCTGCAGTTGGCTGAAAAATCTAGTCGAGTTTTAGCATGTTAGTGCAAGAGGTTTAAAATCATTGCTGCTGAACTCTTATTTTGACCCGTAAATCGGGGGAGAAAATACAAGAAAAGAACAAAAAGCCGGAATCAGCAGGTCGCGAAGTGCCTGATTTGAAGTCCAGCTGGTAAAACAGATTAATTAACTAATTGATACTGATAACAACACCACCAATAATGATGATAATAATAATAATAATAATAATGGTAATGATGATGATGATGATGATTATGATGAAGAAGAAGAAGAAGAAGAAGAGGAGGAGGAAGAAGAAGAACTAGACGAAGAAGATTTACAACAGCTGCTACCCTCGTAAACCCTTTAATCCGGCGATTTATTTCCTCAGTTTTGCCACCTTCAGACAATTTCATTAACTTTGGAGAAATAACTTTGTTTACTGGAAAATTCGCCATTGGATTGATTTATGGGGCCGACAGGTTCAGAAAATTGCTAAAAAAAAAGAAAAGCAAAAAATCGAAAGCCGTCGAGTGGAAAGAATACTGTTGTAGGGGATCTGTTAGTTAGACACCCCCCCTTCCCCCCGAGTAAGTAGATAAAAATAGATGAATTGTAGCAGATTCGCCAAGCATATTAAGAAAAAACCCTTATCTAGTTCAGAATGCAAGGAAAATGAACACACACACACACACACACACACACACACACACACACACACACACACACACACACACACACACACACACACACACACACACACACACACACACACACAACACCCGGAACCAAAAGCCTTCTAGTTTTTCCCTTCTCTCTTTCCCTTTTTTCTTTTCTTTTTTTTTTTAGCAGTTTTCCCCAGCAGGTTTAGAAATTAATTGCACCTGAATCCCTCACCCCGAATTCAGGGGGAAAAAAATGCGTTAAGAGCGAAAAACCTGAACTAGAAGACGTGGAGTAAAAAGATTAAAAAGAATGCAGTTGGCAGGGCGATGTGTAGCTGGGCACCTCACCTCCTCTTGACGGCTGAGAACAAGCACAGATATCCTACATTCATGCGGGACCATAAGGGGCTTTAGAATAAGGCGCCTTATGGGACTACGCTAGAGTGAAGCTACCTTATGTGTGAAAATCCAAAGGGAGTGAATCATTATATGGGAAATCAACAGGACGAAGCACCTTATGTGTGAAAATCCAAAGGGAGTGACTCATCATATGGGAGTAGATTAAAGTGATGCATCTTACATGTGGAAATCTTTTGGGAGTTAAAATGAATAACCATATGGGATTCGCTACAGTGAAAATCCTTGGGTTTGTCTGACTGGACTAGCCGCTCCTAGAGAGACTCCTGCATTTACAGAAAAAAGCAACAAAGTTTTGGTATTTAACCCTTTTGTTTCTGTGATATTTGTTATTTCATACTTGCTGAATTAGCTAAACAAAGGCTTCATTAAGCCCTTCACCAACAGAGATCTTTCCTTATTTGAGTAAAATGCCTGGTAGCCTCATGAATTTAACTAACAAGCTCGTCATCGGAGGAAAATGATAAGTCCTTCATTCCATTGACGTACCTATATTATTTGTTAGTCTGCTCTATTTAGACGATTCTATTCCCAGGGTTTTATCAAGGCTACATCTGTCCCCAAAAAGATCGAAAAGCCTGCCCTGATCTGGAGAAAAGTGCCTGAATTTGAATATAATGAATGTAGTAAACTGATTTTTAAAATGCTTCATCGGACTGAAGGGGGTTAAACTAGGACCAGACACCAGCCAAGTTCAGGACCAAGATCCTGGATTATCAGTATCATTTTTTTTTTTCTTAGCAGGTTAGGAAAAAAAATAGCTGCGAAATCCATTTAACTCTTTCTTTCCATTTTCTTATTCATGCTACAAGACGTTTTTATTCCACTTAAGACAGGCACCTAGGAATGAATGGGATAATAAAAATGTGGAAGTAACAAGAATATAATACGAAAGACGGCATCGAATTGAAGCGTTTGATGCCCGAGTGAGATTGCAACAAATGACCAAAAGCCTGAAACGCAAGTCATTTTTTTTTTTTTCAAGACCTAAGTATATTGCTCAGTACATAGTGCGCAGGGAAAAATGGCTGAGTTGTAGAATTTTAGTCCAATAGGTGCTGAAAAATGTCTTCTGGATTCTTATTAACATTGAGAGAGAGAGAGAGAGAGAGAGAGAGAGAGAGAGAGAGATGGAAACAGATGTTCTTGATGAGAGGCCCGTGGTGTTTAAGGCAATCAGATATAAAAAGAAAAATACCCGGATTTACTATTTTTACTCGACAGATCCAGAAAATAACAATGCAGCTTTTAACCCACAATTCAAGAAAATATTGTAGGAAAAGAACCCCCCCCCAAAAAAAAAAAATAAAAATAAAAATAAAAGCCTTGGAGTGACAGATTTTTGGTGTGTTAGGCCAATAGGTAAAGAAAAAATAGCTTGTCAGTTAATAAAAAATAAAGATAAATAGCTGCCTAACTCTTACGTAATCTTGTTTGAGAAAAATGCAGTTATACGGGAGCCAAAAAACCGGAAAGGAAAGAGGAATGCAGTTGGCAGGGGATCTATAGCCGGCCACACACCCCGTAGTAGGGTCAAAGAAACATCGGAGCCTTTAATATAGTAGCCCTTTATATTCTAAATTAAAGCTACCTTACTTTGATTCAACCCCCACTCCATGGCAAATAAACATTGAAAAACAAAAGGAAAGTCCGAAAACAAAAACTATAGATTATTCTGTTTGCCATTTTAGTCCATCTAGTTCGATAACAATAGCTGACCAACATTTACATAATCCAGTCTTCGAGAGAAATGCACTTAAATTGGGGATCAAAAACTGGAATCAAAGGACGTGGAGTAAAAGGAATGTAGATGGCAGGAGATAAGTAGCCGGCCATAGAACACCGAAAAATAACTCGCTTGTTAGTATTTTAGTACAGCATGTTCCGGAATAAGTTACTTTACCCTCTGTTCTAGAAAAATGTTATAGGACTGGAATCGAAAGACAGACAAGGAATTCAGTTGTCAAATCTATAGGCAGCTTCACCGACCCCCTCGCCGAGCCTATCAATGTAATTTTTGTCAGTCACCGGTGCAGTGTGTGTGTGTGTGTGTGTGTGTGTGTGTGTGTGTGTGTGTGTGTGTGTGTGTGTGGAGAGAGAGAGAGAGAGAGAGAGAGAGAGAGAGCTTGTTGATTAGTGGCAAAACAATAGTCGTGGGGTAGCTGAATATTTGCATTTTGGCGCTGCAGTATTTTAAGTATCAAGTAACCATTGAAGTCTCATCGCAACCATTAGAGAAAAAAACAGTTAACCCTTTCAGTCCGGTAACATATTTTTTATCTATTCATGCTACTTCCAGACGATTTTAGTCAAATTTTAGAGAGTCGTCTGAAAGTGAAGGTAATAAAGTCTATACCCAACCCTTTCAGTAAAAACAAAAAAAATAAATAAAGGAAATATAGTAAAAATAAAGTGAACGAAGTCGTCTGGATGTAGCAAGAATTATATAGATTTTTTGTTTTTTTTGCTCTACGATTTTTTTTTTTTTTTTTTATAGATTTTTTCAATGTGGAGGGCTTATATACAACCTTGATTTCCAGCTTCAACATTAGTTTCTTTTTCTAACTTTTAAAATATTGTCGAGGTGTCAAGAATAAACTAAAAATTACGTCATTCCATACGGGTCAGATATGTCCCGAAAAACCGGAATCGAAAAACTGATGTAAGTAAAAGGGTGCAGTTGCCAGGGGGATCTCTCTCTCTCTCTCTCTCTCTCTCTCTCTCTCTCTCTCTCTCTCTCTCTCTCTCTCTCTCTCTCTCTCTCTTTCACCGCCCTGATTATAAAATCCCACTTCGAGAAAAATGCAGTTAAATGGGGGCCAAGAACCGGACCCAAATGGACTCTTATTAGAAGGAATGCAACTGGGGAGTCGATCTGTAGCAAACAAGATATCGCGGAGTACGTAAATGTTTGCCTTTTTAGTCGAGAGAGAGAGAGAGAGAGAGAGAGAGAGAGAGGCTTTACTCCCCTTTAACTTCTACGATGGCCTGTTTTTTTTTTTTTTATTCTGCTTTTCTCTTACTTAACTCACTGTGATGGTGTTTTGTATCATTTATTTGTTTATTTATTTATTTTGCCAGTTCCGGACGATTTTACTGTGCTGAAGAGATTTTTCGAAGCGAAGGAGTAAGAACCGTCATTAACCCTGTCAATAAAACGGGCATTTCCTAAGTTAAATTAAATTGACTTGGAACAGCTGGAATAGACTATATATACGTCGCAGGATTAAAAAGGATAATCGCTAATTCGAGAGAAAGAGGAATATATATATATATTTATATATATATATAATATGTACCGTACTGAGAATGCGGGTGAGATTATGTGGTGTGTTTGGGAGACGGTAAACAGATGGTCAGGGCATTGAGCGCGCGAGCAAACGAGAGAGAGAGAGAGAGAGAGAGAGAGAGAGTTTACATGAGGATAGAGTCGATGGGAATGACTGGGGAGATGAACTGAGAGAGAGAGAGGTGATGGAAAACGGATTTGTTGAGGGGGATGGGGTCATTGATTGAGAGGAAGGGGAGGGGGCGGATTAGGGGGCGAGGGAGAGGGAGGCTGAGGGGGAGGTGTCGAGATGCAAGGGAAAGGAGCGAAAGGGAAGGGGAAGGGCTGGAGGGGAGTTCAGACGATGGGGTAGAGGGGAGGGGAAGGGAGAGGAAGAGCATAAGGGGAGGGCATAAATGTAAAAGAAACTGAGCCGCAGGGCATGTCTAGGGCTGGAGGAAGAGGGAGAGGGGGAACCATAACGGGAGAGGGAAAGAAGGAAACAGGGAAATAAGGGAGGCGACATTAGGGAAAAGGGATCTGATGTGAAATTAAGGTAGGGAGAGGATAGACGAATAGATTGGGATTAGGCGACGGGGAAAATGGTCCAGGAAAGTGGGAAGAGGAAGCTAAGAGGAACGAGGATTAACTTGCAAAGGGCAGGAAGGTGGTATAATAAGCTGCATGACAGGAGCTTAATGAAGAGGGACGGAAGAAAGGAGAGACGGGGGGGATGAGGAAGCAGGGAAGGCGGAGATCGAGGAAGGGTTTATAAAGGAAGAAGTGGCCGAGGTGCATACACGAGAAGGGGAGGGGAGGGTGTTAGAGGGTGAGAGTAGAGGGCTCGAGGGGAGGCTTAGACCAAGTGGGAGAGGGAAGGAGGGAGTGGAGATTGAGAGAGGAAGGGCAGAGTTGCAAATGACAAGGGAGGGGGAAAGATACGGGAGTTAGGGGGAGGGTAGGGGATTTGAGGGAGTAGGGGAGGATAGAGAGGGAAGAAAGGGGACAGGGGAGGGGCGGTTAAAGGGGGACATGTCTGGTTGGCTGACCGGTGGAGACTCGAAGCTCTGATTGGATGAAGCCGTCTGTAGGTTGCCTCTGATTGGCCCCTCACACCCCCTTGTGTGTTGTGAAAGTGGGTGTTTGGGGAAGCGAAAAGGTGGCATGCAAGTCGTCTAGTGTGTGTACGAGTATGTGTATGTGTGCAGGTGTGTGTGTGTGTGTGTGTGTGTGTGTGTGTGTGTGTGTGTGTGTGTGTGTGTGTGTGTGTGTGTGTGTGAAGACGGGAGGGAGGAGCTTATGTGTTTTGTACCTGTTCGTGTGGATTTAGGTATATGTCTGTGTGTCTTTATATTTGTCTGTCTGTTTGTATGTATGTATATTTGTGTGTCATGTATGTATGGATGGATGGGTGGACGGATAGATGTATGGATGGATGTGTGCACGCATGTGCTTGTAAGCACGTTTGCTTGCTTGTATGCTTTTGCTTATTCGTGTGCTTGTGTGCGAATTCCTATGCTTGTATACTTGTTTGCATATTCGTGTGTTGTTTGTATGTGCGAGTAAGTAAGTGTTCTCGTTATTTCACATGCAGATTAGAATTCAAATGAATCTCTCTCTCTTACCCAGACGGCTTTCGAACTGAGATAAGATGAAGATACCAGTCATCGTTGTTATTATTGTTCTTATCTGCAGCCGGGGGAGGAGAGGGAGGCGCGCACGGGTGAGGTTTCGAAATGCAGGGAAACGTCTTGACCAAGGCGAAAGGTAAACAAGGCGGTATTTGAGGCTCGAGATTTATGGGAAGTTGCGAATTCGTGTTTGCTTAGCGTTTCCATTTGCACCAAGGCGTGAAAACTCAGTCGCCCCCCACTCCCTTCTCTTCCCTCTCGCCCCCTTCCCAAAGCTTCTCATCCCTCATGCCCCTCACCCAAAGCATCTCGTCCCCTCCCCACCTAACTGTTGCCCTCCTCACTTCTTTTTTCTCATCTCCACCTCTTTCTTCCCCTCCCATCCCCTCTCCTTCTCTACCAACCCCTCTCTTCCCTTCCCCACCCCTTTTGTCCCTTCCTGACTTCGCTTCCCTACCCCTTTCATCCCTTCCTTACTTCGCTTCCCTACCCCTTTCGTCACATCCTTCACTTCGCCTCTCCATCCCTTTCTTCCCCTCCCCACCCTCTTTCTCTTTCCCCTCTTCCCAACTCTCCTTGCCCCCCTTCCCTACTCTCGTCGCAGCCCTTTCCCCCCTCCCCCACCCTCTCTCCTCTCCCCCACCTTCTCTCCCCTCCCCCACCTTCTCTCCCCTCTCCCACCCTCTCTCCCCTCACCCATCTTCTCTCCCCTCACCCTTCTTCTCTCCCCTCCCCCACCTTCTCTCCCCTCCCCCACCTTCTCTCCCCCACGCTCTCTTCCCACCCCCACTCTCTCTTCCCTCCCAGCCTCTCTCTCCCCTTCCGTACCGACACACATACATACACGCTGTTGCTTATACGTGGGACCGAGAGTGTGCAAATAGCAACATGTAATTAGCGAGGGAGAGACGTATGGAAAAAGCAAATAGGCTTTAGGAGTTGTGCTTTGGCGCTTGCGAGTGAAGGTAAGTTGGTGGAATTTTTTGTTAGTTTCTTTTATGGAAGGTGGGTTGAAGGTGCATTTTTTACCCTTTTTCACAGCGAAGGTTTGTGTCCTAAACCGGATAAATTTGGGCCTGGGGTGGCAAGGGTGAAACTGGATATCTTCGCACAAATGGAGTTAAGGGAATTTTCGTCTCACAATGAAATCAGTTACCCAAAGCTGATAACTCGTCTAGTGTGAGCAAAACCAAACTAGGATGCCGTCATACGGAAAAGGTTGATGGAAATGGCCTCAACTTCATCACTGCTGAAGGATCTCACCCAAGCTAAATATGAACGTTTGAGAGTACCGTAATAATATTTGTCATCGTGGTAAATGCGTTGACAAAGACTAGAAATTTTGCCGGATCATTAAGAGAGGGTCCTTTCTAAGCCGAACAAAATCGTCTGGCAGTAGAAAGAATGGAATAAGCAGTCATTTGTTTTCTTTACTAGTACAAGAGATCTCACCTCAAGTTTAAGAAAATCGTCTGACGGTAGGAAGGAAAAAAAAAAAAAAAAGAGGTCAGCGTACGAAAAGACTCAATAGATTTTTCTGTTTGTGGCATTACTGATTTTTTCTTTTTCTTTTTATGGAATTTGACTTGTTTTTGTGAGAGGTGTTTATCTTGTTGGCCGGTGTGTCTGAATTGTGGGGTATTTGCGAGAAAGTTTTATGTGGCGGCTGATGCAGTTATCTTTATGTGTGTGTGTGTGTGTGTGTGTGTGTGTGTGTGTGTGTGTGTGTGTGTGTGTGTGTGTGTGTGTGTGTGGTGGAGGGGTTATCTACCTGGGTGTGTATGTGCACATGAACGTGTGTGCCTATGCATGTATGTACTGAATGTTTGAAGGAATTTGTGTGTGTGTGTGTGTGTGTGTGTGTGTGTGTGTGTGTGTGTGTGTGTGTGTGTGTGAGAGAGAGAGAGAGAATGAACAGTACGTCCACAGAATCTTGTAAACTTAAAAATCAACCTACTCAACACGGTGGTGTACTTATTTTACCGCCTGACGATTATATTCAGCCAGGAAAAGGCGTCGCGAAATGTAAACAGTAATATAAGTGAACCAACACCTCGAATTATGACATAAATTTAGCCTTATCAACCGTGGACTCAAGGAACACCGTTTTGCAGTTAGAAAGAGCAGGTTGTTTGTGTAACCTGCTCTGCCTGTATATAATGCCATTCTCTGTGTGTGTGTGTGTGTGTGTGTGTGTGTGTGTGTGTGTGTGTGTGTGTGTGTGTGTGTGTGTGTGTGTGTGTGTGTGTGTGTGTGTGTGTGTGTGTGTGTGTGTGTGTGTTCCTTGTGTTTGGATTATCTGTACAATCATGCAAGCATCCCAGTATACATAAATTATTGCTTAAGGTGTCTTCTGTTTCTGTGTGTATTCCCAGAAGACATGCCACCTTATCTGTGTATGGATATAAGTACAGATGTATAGAGAGAGAGAGAGAGAGAGGTATATCAGCATTCGCAGGTGTATTGTATGTATGTACGGATGTAAATATCGGCACATATGTGTGTGGATGGATGGATACATGTGTGGATGTATGTACGTATGTATGTGTATGGATGCGGTCATATATATGTATATATGTGTAGAGGATACGTGTATATGTACGTAGTGCTTGTATGACCCCGACTCACCGTCACCAGCACAGTTACCTGGCCGTCCACTCCTGACCTGATTTGACCTCCCAGAACTGGCCTGGCAGCGGCGGGGGATGAGGCTGAGGATGAGGTGACTGGTGGTCGTCAGGCATGGCATCCGGTTTTGGCTCCCACAGTGCTTGTACCTTGCATATTGTCACTCGTTTCCTGCCTTCCCATCAGTATCTGTCTGTGTGTCTGTATCTGTATAATTATCTATCCATATCTATCTGTATCTGTATGTCTGTTTCTCTGTTTGTCTATCTGTCATTCTGTGTGCCTGTTAATCTTTGTCTCTGTCTTTCTGTATGTCTGTTTGTCTGTCTATCTGTCTTTCTGTATGTCTGTTTGTCTATCTGTCTATCTGTCTTTCTGTATGTCAGTTTGTCTATCTGTCTTTTTATCTGTCTGTGTTCCTATTTGTCTATCTGTATCTGTCAATCCCTCTATTCCTTTGACGGGGAGATGAGGATGAGAAGGAAGGAAGGTGTTCCCCAGGGCTAGCATCCTGTTTGGTTCTCACAAAACTCGACACCTTTCATATTACTGTATTCTTCGTTCCTGTCGTTCTAGCTGCATCGGCCTGCATCTATCTGCCTTTATCTATCTATCTCTTGCAGCGAGAGGATGAGGAGGGTGGGTGGTGTGGTCCTCAAAGGTAACATCTACTAATACTAAATTTCTTATGTCATATTGTCTCTATTTCGATTTTTTTTCTCTGCATTTTGGTCTGTCTGCTTCTTTACCTATTTGCCTGTTTACCTGTCTGTATGACTTGTATGTGTGGCTATCTATGCTCCTGTATCTATCTGTATCTATATCTGTTTGTACGTCTGTCTGTATCCATCTATCGGCTTCTAAATGTGTAGTTCAGACGTATAATCCTGAAAATTTTTTCAGTATGGGCTGAAAAAAAAAAAAAGGACTCTATCACGGTTATCTACTTCGCTTCCCACCACCCCGCATGTTTCCCTCAATATTTGCTCGCATTACTTCATTATCATCATCATCATCATCATCATCATCATCATCATTATTTTTATCTTAATTGTTTAGCAGTTTTTAAGCTCTGTCTACCTCATCCTACCCTTTCACATGTCATATCTGTTGCTTATCTCGCTCCAAGAAAATAATCATTTTTTTCTTTCCTATAAATAATTTCTTGTGCTCTCGTCACCTCATGTAACAGCAGAGATAAAGCTAATTGGAGAAGTGTGTTGGAGCTGTTTCTGTTAACCCTGTGTTGTTTTGCCGCCCTGAGATTTTTTTCTACATAGCTGTAAACGATTATAATGAGCTAAGGGAAATTCCTTTGACTACCTTCAGTTGAAATCTCTTAATTAATATTCAGAAATTTGCCTGAATTAATATCTGAAGAGTTGTATTTCGTCTCTATGAATGTTTAAAAGTTTTGGATTTAATATAAAGGAAGGTAGATATAATATTTAATTTTACTTTTAATCGACTTCTGTCCCACACCAGTTACCTTCCACTCACTCTTCTACCTCCCACTTTCTGGTCCGGTTCTCCTCCAATTAGCCACAAATCATTACTATTAGCCACATTTTACAGCGTTCATAATATTGCTCTGCACTTAAGAATTTCCCTTTCAACTTTATCAGCAGCCACTAACAAAACGTACTGTAAGGAAGTTAAGTGGCCTGTTGTCCAAAGGTTTGGTGACTACATCGAGGAAATGTTTGAGCGTACGAGACATGCATTAGTCCAGTTACTGTACTATCTTCAGTACGATTACATCAGTATTGCTCTGTTCTTGTTGGTAGACGATTTTCTTTAGCTTAAATGACCCCGTTGTTGTTAATGAGTTAAAGAAGGCAATACCGGTATCTAACCCCGTAAGTCGATAAGTCTCTTCTATGCAGATAGATAGAACAAAATATATGAGACGTCACTGTATAAAAGGGGTTAAGACTTTGGTTGCATTTAACTACTATTTTATAATCTAACAAAACTGGGACACTTTCACCCGGTGGCACAGATATATCCGACCCGGCAAGAAAAACATCCCTCATCGCATTCACTATCCCCCGAAAGGACAGTGGTGGACTGCAGAAGAGCAATTTCAGGCTGCAGTCCGGCTTCACGTCCAAAGGATCCTGGCCCCGTCACGCAAGGAAAAAGGAAGAGTTAATTCCCTGACGTACTGTACTGTACATATTAACCATTTCAGCCAGAAGACTCCCTTTTCGCTTCATTTTAGTTGACATTGCGATTTTGTGCAGCTGTTAAGAACATCCGCCCACCTCAACTTAGTTACACCTCCGTCCTCTCATCCCACCCCACACACAACTTTATCCATTACCAAAAGTTCGTTTTATATTACAGTCTTCAGCCACAAGTTGACAAATCTTTACCATGTCCCACAGCCCATAGACTTCCCATTCTAAGCCTGCACCCACCTACCTCCCATCCCTAGAACAGAGAAGAAGTACTATAAGAATTGAGAACAGGAGGTAAAACTAAAGAAGTTGCCGAACAGGAAATAATTGTTTTGGAGAACTAAAATTTGAGGATGCAAGAACAATATTCATGTTACGAAAAAGCATGATGGATAGTAATTGTGGCAGAAATTTTAAAGGAAAATATTGAAAATGAGGGGCACAACACAAAATATGAGAAAAACACAAACTGCTGGAACATTAAAAAAAAAAAAAAAAGCCATCTGGTTTGATGCAGATCTCCTGGATAGGTGGCACCACTTAACTACCATACCCCACACCCCTTTAACCAACACCATTATCTACAAGTACATCCAATTACATTACCCCACAACCACAACTACCTGTCATACCCCACACGTACACCCACCTGTACCACATCCCACACCCACACCCACCTAGCCATATCTCATACCTACACCTGCTTATCATATTCTACCTCTGCCTCACATGTATAGTAGTCCACAACTAGATCCACGTATTTTTTGTACCCCACCCACACCTACATACACGCACACACCCACACCGACATCCACATACCTACCCACCAACCAACCATACCCCACACCCACACACACGCACACTCACATACCTACTTTGCTCCAACCACACCTAAAACTACGCCCACCTGCGAACATTGTCTTCACGACCACTCATCAACTCCACCTTCACCCACCTACGATGACTCAGTTCCCACGTAACATGACTTTGCTGTCTGCCTGCCATATCTCTGCCTCACACGACCACCTACGGCTTGCCCCTTTCACCATCAACAGTGAGATTTCTTCACTCTCTCCATACCAAGTCATTCTGCCCTTCCAGTGCCAGCTCATATTCATGCTGTTCCTTCCTAGTGCCAGCTCACAGCCCCTGTTTTTCACAGGCCAGAAAGAATGAGTGGTTGGAATTCCACAGAACGTGTCCCTTGCAAACTCAAACCAAAGATACCGGACTTGAGATACATTGTGGTTGAGGGATTAGAGATGATAGACGAACGGAGTAAGACCATCTCGGAGTTCACATGTTGTGTACGTGAATGACTTAAGAATACATTTAGACAGACGGACAGAAAAAGAGTGAGTGAGAGGGTGATTAACTGATGTGTCCCTGCCGTAAAAGAGAAGGTTTGCAAGCAGTATTTAGAACTTTGTCCATTGTAAGCGCGGCCTAAAAAGAGTGTGATGCAACATTGCAGTGAAGAGAGAAACTGAAGGGAATTGATGAGACGAGAGGCCTTCGACTTCACCCCATTCAGAAGCGCTGTATGTGGCGAAACTCGATTCTTTCACCTTCACATACAGGCACACACAAAAGCTGCTCCCCGTATAAGGCGAATAAAGATCATGCATACACTTAGCAGCTGAACTGGGTTAAAAAAGCAATGAGTCAGTTTAGCAGGCCTTTACTATTTGAGAGATTGATTTCGGAGAAGCAGTTCCTGTTTAGTGATTTTTTTTTTCAAAGTAGATCATAAGATGAAGAGACAACGAAGTTGATGTTATTGAAAGTGAATGAGAACACTATGGAAGAAAGTGAGTAGAAAAAAAATGTGGAGGAACTGAGCATATGAAACGAACATTGAAAAAGATACAGTACACCGGAATGCTGAGAGAGAACGAGGAGTGACGTGTGTTAGAGAGAGTGAGAGGATGGACGTTTGAAATAATACGTCTAGTATAAAAATGGAGGGACTGAGTTTTTAGATAATAATAACTCTGCTCCTTCCACCATCACCACCAGTAACCATATTTCTGTTTGCATACCACATCACCTACGTAACGACTACCACACTAGCATGGCACCACACCTACACCCAAACAACATCACTTACACTCCCAACACCCTCACCTGTACCCTTTCCATGAACACCCCCAGTCATACTACCTGCTCATCACCACACCATATACGCTTCTATCACACCACCTACACCCACAACCACACCACCTACACTCCCACCACACTGTCTGCACCCTACCACACCACCTACACCTCCACACCCAACCACACCACCCACACCTCCACACCCCACTACACCATCTACACCACCATGCACACACACGTCTTGGACACCATCTACACACCCATCCACACCACCTTCACGCACCACCACACCACCTACACCCCAGCCGCCTTACCACTTACATCCTGCTCTACCTACATCTTGATAAATTATTTAACTGGGCTTAAACGTGGCAAATGGATAGCTTTAATTCTGCCAAATGCAGAGTTCTAAATATTGGGAGTACAAATGTAAAAATTTAAGTACTCTATGATTAATACTCAACATGAGAATTTGAACAAAGAAAAAGATTTAGGAATATTAATGTCAAATTATTTGAAACCAAGTCGACAGTGCGGGGAAGCAATGAGGTAAGCTAAGAAACTAGTCGGATTTGTAGGCAGAGCATTTTACTTCAAATCGGAGAGTCTCATTAACATGTTGTGCAGTTCCTTAGTACCGCCTTATGGAGTACTGCGTTCAGTGTTGGTCCCCTTATTACAAGAAGACTACGGAAAAACAGAGAGGGTGCAACAAAGAGTTACTGAAAATGATGCCAAGATTAAGGAGCAACCTGTATGAGGAACATTTAGAGGAGTTAAACTGTTTAACTGACCAAAGCACAGCCTACGAGGGGATCTGATTCAAGCAGACATATTTTTTATGGAACATGACAATGAAGTAGTCGAAAAGTACTTCACAGTACGTCATATTACTCTAGAGGTAAAATGGTTAAAAAGTAATTGGGAACGTTTCTAGTGTAATGATGCAAAGCGTTTTCTTTAAGAAAATTGTCAACATATGGAACAAATTTCCAAGAAATGTGATAGACCGCATTACAGTTATAACGTTTAAAAGTCTATTGGATAAGTATCTGGCCTCGAATCCTCAGTTAAACACGTTCATGGCTGAATAATAAATATAACATAATTGGCTGACTTTTCCCCTCTCTCAGATCCTGAAGAGTACAGCAGCAGTTTTTCAGATAATGTTAATTGTCCCTTGCATATTAAGTTTTTCTATGTCGCGTGGTAATCCTTCTTGCTTTTTCATGCCGATTTTGACTGGAGGGTTTGGTGGGTGGGGGGAGCCTTCTTTCTTTGCTATCCTTCTATTCAGCTCATAGAATTAAATATCATAGTCATAGTCTTGTGTGTAACAAACAGCCCCGAAAGGATCATTATAGGTATGTTGCTGTTTACTTTCATTTTTACTCCATTATACCTCCCCGTCACCTACTCCCTTTCCTGTCTACATTATCCCCACCTGTACATTCCCCCATAACCACCTGTACCCTCCTCTACCACCACATACACCGACGTCATACCACCTACACCTTCCACCTCCTACACCTTTATCTTCACACTTATGTCTACACTTTTCTCTATCTACACTCTCCCTCAACACATGAATCCCCTTGCCACTACCTGAACGCTCCTACCACCACCAGCATCCCCCTCCCTTCTACCTTAACTCTTCCCTACCTACACCCTTCTCAAACACTGACACCCTTCCTCATCCTCTGCACATCCCCAGCCACCACCCACCTACACCTTTCCCCACCACTTACACCCTTTCCCATCACCATCACCATCACGCAAGTACACTCAGCCACACCTACACCTATCTCACTATAAATAAACCTGCCTCATACACCTGCCACAGTCCTCTCCCTCTGCCGTGCCCAAAGTATTTATGCCGTAGGTACAAAGTTTATGCGACCTGATACGATTCAACAAGTCGGCCCCCTCCATTTACCGCTACTACCATCAATACTATCTTCGTCGCCATCATCTTCGAGGTCGTGATCGTCATTATCATCATTATCTTCGTCATTATCATCGTCATCATCATCTGCGTCATTATCATCGTCATCATCATCATCTTCGCCATCATCATCATCATCATCATCATCATCATCATCATCATCATCATCATTTGGTAACACCGCCTCTCCCCTTTACATAAACTGTTGCTGCCTTGAACACTGTCATTGTCAGCATCATCGTTATCATCATTATCTTCATCATTATCATCGTCATGGTCGTCATCACCATCGCACATCGTCTTCACTGCCACCTTACCTTCCTGCACATCTTCGCCGCATAGTCTTCCATTCCACCACCACACCACATTTTTCTGCTTCCCCTCTTCTGTTCACCACACCTGCCTCATCCACAGTCTTCCACCGCTTGTACCCTCTTAACTCACCGTTTCAGCTTCACCAGCATTGCATCCTTTCACCACCAGCACCACCACCACCCACCTCACCAGTCCATTACCATTACGAATCGCCATTGCTTCGTCTCATCACACCAGGCATCACACTTATCTAATTACAATAAACCTTTCAGTCACCACATTTATCTTTCGCTTAACATATTACACCACTTTCAATACCACACACCACACCCTTCTCGTACCACAGCACACCACAGTACATCCCCATACCACACCGAATCGCAGTACTGAACCACAGATACCCCTCCCTACCTGCATAACCAGGTTCTTCACTCATCTTTTCCCCACACCATCTTCCCACCACGCCTCATTCCCCACTGCACCTTATCTCCCGACCCCACCCGATCTGTTCTCATTCCCACATCATCCCCTTCTACTTTCGACATCACACCACACCACACTGCACTTCCCCATCACACGTCAACACCTCATCCTTCCACTACACATGAACCCATCCACATTCCTTCACTTCTGATTACCCCTCCTAACTAACAAAATCACACCACACCACACCACACCACACCACACCACACCACACCACACCATTCCACCACATCCCATCACCTCGAATTTAACTACCCCACATTATTGTCGCATCGTACCCCTCTCCACCACACCTTACCTGTCCACATTCCTCTAACACTGATAAATGCTCAGTCCCCGCTCACCGTACTTAAAAGCCCGCAATACCACACTGTACCACACATATACCCTCACCATACCACACACCACACCACACCACACCTCACCACCCGACCCCACTCGACTCCACATCACACTATACCTCATCCATCTCTCCACATTACACCACACAACCACACCATTACATACTACAGTTTAACCTTCTACCACTCCTAACTTCCTCGTATCACACATAATCCACACCACTTCTCACCACACTTAACAACCACATCATTCCACATTACAGAATGTTCTCACTACCACACCTCATTGCTTCATATCACACGTAATCCTCAACACACCACAGCACCACACGACACCACACCACACTACTACATCTCATCACACCAACACCATACACCATACCACACCATGCACACTTCACAGCCACATCATTGTACATCACAACATATTCCTTTGCCACACCTCGGTGCTTCACATTACAGCTAAAACCTTCATTACCACACTTAATCCTCACCACACACCACCACCACATCTCATCTACCTCACCTGTTCCATCCACACCACACCACACCAGGCCAAACCAAACCAGACCAAGCCAAACTCCAGCCTCACCTAATCCATCCACATTCCACCACCCCATCTGACCCATCCACATTCCTCCCTGCCCCTCTCCCCGTAGTACTAAAAATTCACGAGCCCCCCCTTAAAATATCTTCTCAATCTCGACATTTAGCTCCTCCATCAGTCAATAGATCGCTAGGGAGGAGAATTAAAAGGGTGATATCCGAGTCATTCTCTTGGTTTAAAGGTTAGAGGGAAGGATTTAAGAGCGTTCGTTTAGTTTTGTATCCCCTTCGGTGTAAGACGGAGATGGGGAGAAAATGTTTGTTTTGGTATTCTCGTTTTCATTCGTGTTTTCATTTTTTTCTTTCGGTGATACTGTGTTATGTGTGTGTGTGTGTGTGTGTGTGTGTGTGTGTGTGTGTGTGTGTGTGTGTGTGTTTCATTAGTGTTTTTTTTTTTTTACCTGGTGCTACTGTTATTTTTTTCTTGTCATTTTTTTTTTCTAGGTCTTCTGTCACATCTTGCTTGCAGTCGTTCTTCTCAGCGCTTTATCTTCTCTCTGTTCGTTCTTTTGTGGGTCTTGTTTTATTACCATTTGCTTACCCTGTCTTCTTTAATTTTCTTCAATTTATTCCTCGTCAATTTTCGTCTCTCTCTCTCTCTCTCTCTCTCTCTCTCTCTCTCTCTCTCTCTCTCTCTCTCCCTCCAGTAGAAATACTTGTTTTTCCTGTTTACTTCTTCATCTCTCATCTTCAACTTTCTTCTTTTACATTTAGACATCCTCTTCGATTTTCGTGTCTTTCTTTCACATCTCCTTCCATTTTTCTCTCATTCTTTCTTTTCGTTATGCCTTTTCACCTCCTGCACTTTTTGTCCTCCTCCCTTTTCATCGTTTTCTCTTTCTCCGTTCCCTCCCTCTCTTTCCACATCTCTCTTCCTTTCTTCACTTCCTTCATTCTTTTCTCTGTCTCTCATTCTTTCTTTTTTGTCACATTATCCTAAGTTTTTGGTCATGCATCTTGTGTCATCCTCGTCCTGTTTACATTTCCTTTTCCTTTGGTTTTCATTATTTTCGTTCTCCTCTTTAGATATTCCTCTTTCATTCAATCTCTTCAGTTTATTTCCGTTTTTACTTTTCTTGGCTGTCTCCTTACTTCTTCTGCCTTCCTTATCGTCATATTTCTCCAAAATTCATGTCCCCTTTCTCTTCCTCCTCCTCCTCCAGCATTTCTTTCTCCCCTCCCCCTCCCTCTCATTCCTCTTCCACCTTCTCCTCTCCCTCCCTGCTTCCTTCCTATCCTCTCCCTTCCCTTCCCCTCCCCTCCCCTCCCCCCCTCCATTTTAGGGGTGGTCCGGAATCTACTTGAGTGATCCCCCCCCATCTCCCTTCATCTACCCCCCACCCCCCGACCAAATAAGGGGTATTTTATTGCGGGGTGACGCGCTTGTCCGTCAGTCTTCTCTCCCTTCCCGTCCCCCTCTCTTCCCCTACTCCTTTTCTCCCTACTCCAACCCCTTTCCCGACTTCCCTTCCCGTTCCTCAACCCCTCCTTCCCGTTCTCCTTTCCCCCTGATCTCCCCATCCCTTCCCCTTCCCCTTCCATTTCCCCTTTCCCATCCCCTTCCCATGCCCCTCCCATTTCCCTTTTTCTGCCGATTCACATGCTCCCCTTCCTCTATTCCTTCGCCTATTCTCTTCCCCTTCCCTTACCCTTTCACATATTCCCCTTCTCCTACCCCTTCATGTATTCCCTTTCTCCCCTTTCCCTCCTCCTCTCCTACCACTTCCCCTTCCGCTGCACTTCCCCCTCCCCTCCCTCTTCCTCTACCCATGCCCCCTTCCTTCTCCCTTCCCATTCGCATCCTCCCTTCCGCGACTTTCTTCTTATTCCTACCTTTATCTCCTTTCCCGATGTTTTAGGGTAGTTAATGAAGTGCTTACATGGTTAAAGAAGCAATCACCTTCTCAGCGAAGACGATGATGCTTTGGAGGGTTTTGAGTTAGTGATAAAATAAATGCATCTGTCCTTACTATTGTTGTTGTTATTGTTGTTGTTATTGTTGTTGCTGTCCGAGGCTCTTCTGAAACTTGAAGCCAGTGGACTGCAGGTTTACGTTGCCCTCCTGCTGTTCACCATTTTCCTTTCGGGGGATAGGGCAGTAGGTGAGGGACGTCTGTACAGCCAGGCAGTTGATCCACCCGGTTGTATCTGTCCCACCACACGAAGGCGTCCCTCTGCAGTGGGGTAATACGGCGTTGTTATGAGCCGGATATATTTGGCCTGACATACCCTGGCCATTCCCATATCTTGAGTACTAAGTCGTGGATGCGTCAATGCGGATGTGTCTTAGCTCCGTTCTCTCGTCATTTATGCAAGCTCCCTAGTACCTCTTCCCTGGCTGTGTATTTTTGGTTATGGGTGGTCAGTATCCTTTTGCATGTTATTTATGCAGAGTTTGGCGTTACTGGAAGGGTTTATGTAACACAGAAGATGGCAGTAAGGTGTAATAAACAAAATAAATCGCATAGGAAAAGTGTCAGGGAGTTTTTTCAGCCAGTGAGAATACCGACCTTGGTTTTGAGATAGAAATGAGTCTCTTTGTTTACTACTCAAATCGATCCTCCAGTTTGACTTCACTTGGCCAGACACTAAGCTGAATGGGATTAGAGATCATCACCAGGTTATGACAAATACACTATAGCCAGGAAGAGAAAAGTGATGGTCATGTCCGTGTTAATGTGACGAATTAGTGGATTGGAGAGAGGATAACGAGGGATGAAGGAGAGAGGAGAGGGGAGGGGAAAGAGAGGAGAGGGGTGGAAAAAAGGCAAGAGGAGAAACAAAGGGGCAAATAGGTATAAAAAGGATGAAAGGAAGTGTTGAAGATCAAAGACAGCAGATGAGACGAAAAGGGAGAATAAGAGTGACGGGAAAAGGAGAGGAAGAGGAGGGATGAAGCGTAGAGAAAGAACAGATGAGCAAAGTGGGGGCGAAGGGTAAAGTGAATAGAATTGGAGGGAATGAGGAAAAACGAAAGGAAGACGAGTAGAAGCGAAGGAAAGAGGAGGAAATGAATAAACATGAAAAAATTGAAAATGGGGGAAGCAGGGATGGTTAAAAAAAAAAAAAAATTGAGGGAGGAGAGGAAAAAGGGAACATTAAGAAATAAGGAGGAAGACGAAGAGATGAAATATATAAATGAGAAAGTTAGTAGATAATGGAAGGGAGAAAGAAGAACAAGAAGGGGAATGTGTTATGTAAGTGTCCACCTTAGGGAGTAGGTAGGGATGTGACGTGGCTGACAAGAGGACGGGGAGAGGGGAAGGGATAGAGGGAGAGGGGAGAGAGAAGGGGTACAGGCAGGGGGAGGTGGACGTGATGGAGGGGAGAAGAGATACGTAGAGGGAGAGTCGGGAGAAAAGATGCAGGGGGGAAGCGAGGGAGAAGAGATGAAGGGGAGAAGAGGACGAATATGAAAGGCAGGAACTAGGGGAGGGAGAAGAGATGCAGAGTCGGGAGGGAAAAGAGAGGAGATACTGGGTGGGGAGGGGACGGGGAAGAGATTCAAAGTGAGGAGGAGAGAGAGAGAAACGGGGAGTGAGAATGCGAGAGGAAAAAGAGGGGTGAGATGCAGGGTGGGAGAGGAAAAGTGGGGAAATTTGCAGGATGAGGAAGGGGAAGGAAGAGTGAAGAGAAAGATAATGGGGGAGAGGAAGAGAGGAGAAGAATTCTGGGGGGTAGGGAGGATGGGAAGGAGAGAGACAACGCGTATCATAAGTTTGTTCAGTAGTCGCTCCACATGTCTACGGTCCCATATTAATGAACCAGATACAGACCTGCTTAATGCCATTAGCTACTTCTGCTGAATAAAATTTTGGTGCAGTTTCAAGACCGTGTAAAGACCCCGACCTTGATTGACAGTACACGCATTTAGAAGCGGTTGTGACCACCCCCTCTGGGATTCATTCGCATGGCTGTTGACTGATAGATGGAACAAGCGTAACTTACAAAGACAACACTCTGCAAGCATTACCCCTGAGTACGATACGCAACCGACTATTTACAAGTATAGGTCCCTGTTTCACTTTAAGGTACGAACAGACTGAAGATACACTGTTCAGAGGTCTCGTGGTCTCCCCAGGTATCGAACTGGTGACCTCCAGGTTGCAGGTCCTGTGTGCTTCTGCTTACACCACCGCCACCCGCCTCATTTTGAACTGCGATTATGTATAAGTAGTAGTAGCACCCCCAGGTTTTGTCTGAAACGGGAACCCGTGGACTGCAAGCTCCAGTTGCCCCTTCTCCAGCAGTCCACCATCCTACTCCTCTCAGGGATAAGGAAGGGTAGGAACGTTTGTATAAACGGCCAGAGGAGTCATTCGGTTACGTCATTGCCACCACGTGAAGGCTTCTATCTCCAGCACCACCTTTATGTTATGGTAGTGATAAACAACCATTGCCAACACTTAAAAGATATGTTATAAACTCTTTCGTTTATTAAATACTCGAATAAAACTTTGGAATGCAAATACCAAGTTACTCAGATTCCCAGGTGCAGTACACATAATGTTCTGGTCCAAATGGATTATGCTTCAAATGATATTATGTAAGAGCTTGTGCTAGGCGGTACATAAATGCTGGGAGATAGTTCTGTGGCGCTTGATGGAGTTGACAGTGATTCAGCTTGATATTGTCAGCGAACATTGTTTTTTATTTGTGTGTGTGTGTGTGTGTGTGTGTGTGTGTGTGTGTGTGTGTGTGTGTGTGTGTGTGTGTGTGTGTGTACGCAAAGCATAATCACATCAATTATATCCTTGTAGAAAACGGTTAGTATCCAGTTTTTCGAACGAAGGATTTTTTATTCCGATATTAAGATGTTAATTCTTCCTGTGGTCGGTCGAAAAATTTATGGCATTTTAAAATCTCTTGACTTTTACTACCCAGTCCTGATCCAGATACATATGGAAGAGGAGTGAAGGCATCCCATCCTTATTTTAGTTTACATTTTTTCTGATCCTTAAGCCGATTTTTTTTTTTTTTGGCATTTTATTCAGAATCAGTTTATCCGAGCTTTCATTTTTTTTTTTTTTTTACTTCTTTTGAGCCAGACCTTTGATCTTTTGTATTCAGGTGTGGGTGACATGAAGGCGTTTTGTTTGTGATCGCTCCTTTCGGGATTAAGGTTTCTTGCTATAGACAGACAGACAGACATATAGATAGGTGGATAGATAGCTAGATAGATAGATAGGTAGGTAGACAGACAGATAGATGGATAGATATTGTTAATCGTATTTATTGTTCAGTCTGCATGTACACCAATGATTATTTGTGGCTTTTTCATTTACTTAATTTTTCCACTCTACGTGCACTCACTCAGAAAAACAGGGTGGTAGAAAAGTCTCTGTTCTTTAGGTGTCAGACGGGAAACATGGCTGTGTGAAGTTTGGCCAAGACGTGTTTGTGTGAAGTTTAACAGCGTGAGATGTGGTAGTATAATGTATGTTGGGTGTGTGTTGTGAAGTGCTGGAATGCCAAGTGTGGCAGTGTGGAGGGTGGCAGTATAAGATGTAGCAGTGTAAAGAATGTTGGATGTAGTATTGTGAAACATTTGGGATGCAAAATGTGGCAGTGTGGAGGGTGGCAGTGTGAAATTTGGCAGTATGAGATGTGGTAGTTACAAGCGAGCGAGAGCAGCGAGCGAAGCAAAGTTAATTCTACGTTCAGCTAAGAAATGAGCTACCCAACACGACACGGCCCGGCCCGACACGACCTGGCTGGACCGCGATAGTTTTCAGAGGCTAATAACTTTTCTACTATGTGAGACAGAGAAGAGATTATCTCAGCAGGTAGTAGATACATTCAATAAATTTTGTTTTTAGCTATATACTGTATTTACCCATGAAACCAAAGAAACCCTTTGGAATCCCAGCTTTCCAAAGGAATGTACCGAGGGCTTCAATTGACATGCTCCACCATGAAATCGAATTTAAAAAGATTTCCTGTTGTAACACTATGTTTTCTGGCATGAATTCTAAAAATTAAATATTGGATATTAAGCTCATATTTTTACATGAAAAGTTTTTCCATGTTTAGGGGGTGAAATCAGCAAGGATAATCGCCCTATTTCTGGGTTTTATCATTCGATCAGTAGACAAGCGTTTGCCGACGCAGTTCGTTAACGCAGCTTGTCGGGGGCAGAGAACTGAGCATTGCGCGTGTGATAAACGCTACGGCGCGGCGCTTCGCTATATGCACGTCTAAAGAGAAGACGTGAGAGAGAAAACGTGAGAAAATAAATATTTTAGCTCAATTATTCTTCTGTTATTGCCCATCTACCTCACCAGAAATGTTGAAATTTACACCAAGATGAAATTATAATGATAGGCGTATGTACAAACGCTTGCTCGCTCGCTCGTTCGTCACGCGCTCACAAAGCACACTTAACTGGTATTAAGTATCCTGGAGTAGTATTGTCAAGTGCTGGGGTGCAAAATATGGCAGTGTGGAAGGCGAGAGTATGGAAGGCGACAGTGTTGAAGGTGGCAGTGTGAAGTGTGTTAGAGTGATGAGTGGTAGTGTGAAATGTAGCAGCTTGAGATATGGCGGTGTGAGTGCAGTGGAAGATGTGGCGGTGTGATATGTGTCAGTGAGAGGTGTGGTTGTGTCTCCTGCAACACGCTCTTCTCTACCACCCTTTGCTATGGGAAATCGGGGAATATATGGGTTTTAAAGAATTCAGGTATTTTTGGTGGTGATGTAGAAGGCAGGATTGTAGTTTGTTTTGTTCTTTTCTTGGTTTTATGTAATTGATGCCATTGTTAGTGATGCCGTGGTTACTGTTGCTGGGATGGTTTCTGTTGCTGGGATGGTTTCTGTTGCTGGGATGGTTACTGTTGCTGGGATGGTTACTGTTGCTGGGATGGTTTCTGTTGCTGGGATGGTTACTGTTGCTGGGATGGTTTCTGTTGCTGGGATGGTTTTTGTTGCTGGGATGGTTACTGTTGCTGGGATGGTTACTGCTGCTGGGATGGTTACTGCAGCTGGGATGGTTTCTGTTGCTGGGATGGTTACTGCAGCTGGGATGGTTTCTGTTGCTGGGATGGTTACTGCTGCTGGGATGGTTACTGTTGCTGGGATGGTTACTGTTGCTGGGATGGTTACTGCTACTGGGATGGTTTCTGTTGCTGGGTTGGTTACTGTTGCTGGGATGGTTGCTGTTACTGTGGTTATTGTTGCAGGGATGGTTACTGTTACTATGGTTACTGTTACTATGGTTACTGTTGTTGGTATGGTTACTGTTGCTGGGATGGTTACATGGTGTTACTGTGGTTACTGTTGCTATGATGGTTTCTGTTACTGGGATGGTTAGTTACTGTTGCTGTGGTTCCTGTTGCTGTGGTTACTGTTGCCATGGTTCCTGTTGCTGTGGTATCTGTGGCTGGGGTGGAGGGCAACTTTCTCTGCAAGCCTCATTCTTGTTTTTAGTCTCCTCGCCTACCTACCCATTTGCCTGTTTACCTGCATTCCGACCTACCTACCTCTCTCTCTCTCTCTCTCTCTCTCTCTCTCTCTCTCTCTCTCTCTCTCTCTCTCTCTCTCTCTCCCATATTTTCTTCTAGAACTCTTCCTCCTATTCTTCCTCTCTCTCCCTCCCCCTCTTCGCGTCCGTCTGTCCATGTTCACTGTTTCCTCCCATCCCTCCCCCTCCGCCACCCTCACCTTCTTATCTTCTCTATCCTGCCTATGTCTCCCTCTCATCCTTACACCCCACTCTGTTCTCCCTCTCTTCATGTTTGTCGTGCTCCCTTTCATTCTCATCTTCGTCCCTCTCCATTTTTCCCTCCCATCTAGTCTTGCCTCCATTATCCTCTGCTCTCCTCGCATTACCTCTTATCATTTCCTTCGTCTCCTTCATCACTCGTGCCCCGCCCCCCTCCTCTCCCTCTTCATCCTTTCCTTTCCTCCTTACCTTCCTCCACTCCTTTCCCTTATTGTTGGTCCCTCCCTTCCCTTCCTTCCATTCCATCTCCCTCCTGCCCCCCATTCCGTCTCCCTCCTGCCCCTCCCTCTGTCTCTGTCTCTCCCATTCTTCCCTCTCTCTCTATCTCTCCCATCCCTCCCTCCTACTCTCCTCTCCTCTCATTGCCTCGTCACCTCTGCTAATGACCATCCTCGACCACACACACCTCCACACACACTCACACTCATCCTTCCCCTCCCCTCCCTCCCTGCTTCTCCCTACTCTCCTCTCTCCCTCCTATCTCGTCTCCCTTCTCCCCCGCCTTGACACAACATCACATTCCTCACCCTTTGCCTCCTCTCTCTCCCTTTCTCTCCCTTCTTTCGTGTTTGCTTTCCTCCCTTCCATTTTTCTTTTCCTACCCCTCTCCTCCTGTCTCTTCGTTCCCAGTACCACACACACTCCTCGTTGTTCCCTCTCCTTCTCTCCTTTTCCTCTCCCTCTTCCCCTCCTTTTCCGCATCTGCCCCTTCCCCCTCAACTCCACCATCACACGCTCCTCATTTTTCCTCTCCCTTCTCTCCTTTTGTTTCTCTCTTGTTCTCCCTTTTGTCTCACCCTCCCCTTTTCTTTCTCTGTTCCACACTTTCCATCCCGTCTTTCTCTCTCTCCACATCTATCCGGCATTTCACCCTTCCCATCCCTCCATGATTCTCACTACACCTCCCTCCCATTGTTTCGCCTCTATCCATCTCTCTCTCCCCTCCCTCTGCCATCCTTTCCCTCCTATCTCCCATTCCTTCCATACCCTTCCCCACCCTATCATTCGGCTCTCCCTTCCTTTTTCTACCTTTCTGTCTCTTCCTGCCCATTCCATCCTTCTCTCCCTTCCCCTTCCTCTCTCCCTCGCCCCTCCCCTCTTTCCCTTCCCATCCTTTTCATACACAAGTAGGTTAGATCATCAGTGGTTCTTAATTTACCGTTAATTTTCCGTATGGTTCCCTCACCACATTCCGTCTTCATCCTTCTCTTCCAATTGTCGTCTTCTTTCATCCTTTTTTCCTACGTACTCATATACTCCTTCCATTTTATTTCCCTCTTCTTCCCTCCCTCCCTTTTCACATTCTGTCCTTCAGTTGTCTTTTTGTCTCTCCCTCCGCACCCATCCACCGCCTCATTCTTCTTTTTATCCTTTCTCTTCTCCAATTATTTTATTTGTTCCTTCGTATATACCCTTTTTATCCTTTTCTTGTTTACCATTGTTCCTTTTTTATGTGTGCCATAATACTTCCTTTCTTTCTTTTCTCGTGTCATATCTTCTGTTTCCGTGAGAGAGAGAGAGAGAGAGAGAGAGAGAGAGAGAGAGATTCCACAGTGATTCAGTTCAGCTATGCAGGCTATGTGTTGGTTTTGGCTGCGTCATCTTTCCTCCCTCCTCCGTCTCTCCTTCCCACCTTTCCTCTCCCTTCCTCAGTTCTTCCCTCCCTCCCTCCTTCTGTCCGTTCTACGTTTTCCCTCCTCCTCCTCCTTATCTTCCTCTCTCCCCGCCATTCCCTCACATTCCATCCTTTCCTCTCTCACCTCTCTCTTTTTCTCCCTCCATCCGCCTCTCCTTCTCACCTGTCCTCTCTCTCACCCTCCCTCCATTTCTTCTCCTCCCTTTCTCACCACCTATACCTTTCCTCCCTCCTTTCCATCCTTACCCTCTTCCCCCTCTTCTCTCCCTCTCCATCTTTATTTACTTGTCCCTTCCTTCACCTATCCTCTCCCCCTCCCTCTTATCATCTCTCCTTACCACCCTCTTCATCTCTTTCTCCCTACCTCCCTCTCTCCATCACTTGCCTCCGCTCTTCTCTTCCTCCCTCCTCTCTTTTCTTCCTCCCTTCTTTCTTTTTTTTCCTCCCTTCTTTCTTCTCTTCCCTTCACTCTTCTTCTCCTCTCACCTCTCTTCTCTTCCTCCCTCCTTTCTTCTCTCCCTCCCTCCTTTCATTTTTTTCGTCCTGTCTTCTTTTGTTTTCTTATTTGGCCATCCCATCTCTTATTGATTCTCTTTTCTTCTCTGCCTTTGCTTTTTCTCTTCTCTTCTTCGCTAGTTGCTCTTTTATCTCCTCCCTTCTATTCTCAACCCTTCTCTTTTCTCTTCATCCTCTTCTTCTTCTCTTTTACCTCTTCTGGTCTTATTGTAACGCTTCCCTGTCATTTCTGTCTCCTCTCCTCTCATCCCTTTTATCTTGGTCTTTCTCCTCTGTCTCTTCTCATATCTCCCTCTTCTATCGGTCTTGTATATTTCTCCTCTTCTTTTCTTCTCATTCCCGTCCTGTTTTCTCTCTTGTCTTTCTTCGCAACACTCCGTCTTCTATAGTGCGTGCCTTTCTCTCCTCTCCTCTTCTCTCTCCTCCTCATCTGTTTCTTCTCTTCTCTTCTTTTCCTCATGTCTTATTTTTCTTTTCTCCTCAGGGCTTCTACCTCCTCCCTCCTCTCCTCTCTTCTTTCATCTCTCTTCAGCTCTCTCCTCTCTTTCTCTCTCTCCTCTCGTCTTCCTCTCTTTTCCTATTCTCTTTTCTTTTCCTTTTTTCTACATCTGCTCTTCTGCATTGCTCCATCATCATCTCTTCTTCCCTCTTCCCTTTTTCTCCCCTGTATTTTTTCGTCAGCCCTTATTTTTCTCCTTTCCTCGGGGCCTGCACCTGTTCCTCCCTTTGTGTTTTTTTTTCCTCTCTAATCTGTCTCTTACCCGCCCCACACGCAAACACGCACGCACGCAAGCAAACAGGCACCCGAACATGCAGTCATACGCAAGAAATTACTGAAGCACGCAATTACGCCTCCCTGCACGCAATCCTACACCCTCAAGGACACATGCACACACACGTAAGCACAAAGGCAGGGGCATGCACATAGAAGGAAGGACATGTACACACAAATGCATATACAGACGCAAACACAATAACAAATGCACAAAAAGGGGAACATGCACACATGTAAAGATAAATGTTCATACAAGCAGGAACCGATGGATATTTAAGCAGGAACAAATACAAAATATGAATGCAAAGAGAAATGTACACAAACAAGAACAAATACACGTACAAGCAAGGGCAGCTGCACTCATAAACAAGGACAGAGGCACACGTAATGAAGGACAAATGCACAGGTAAGAAGAATTAAAGCATACATGAGCAGTGACAGGTATACAGAAGCATGGACAATTACAAATAAAACCAAGGACAATAGCACTCACAAGCAAGAACAAAAAAAAAAAAAAAAAAAGGAGAAAGCATGTACACTCAAACATCGACCAGTGCACACATGAGCAGGGACCAAATTAGTGCAAATTATATCAAGGACGAATGCATCCATAAGAATAAATTCACACATAAACAAATAGAAAAACACGCAAGCAATGACAAATGCATTCGTAAGGAAAAACGCGCGCGCGCACACACACACACACACACACACACACACACACACACACACACACACACACACACACACACACACACACACACACACACACACACACACACACACACACACACACACACACACACACACACACACACACACACACAAGCATGGAAAAACACACCCACACGCAAGGACAAAAACTTTTGCACTCAGGCACACACGCAGGAACAAAAGCGGAGGCGCAAACACTGAAGCACGAAAGTGCAAAGACGCAAACACAAGCCCAAAAAGGCACAAATAAGCCCAGAAGCTCTCGTACATTTAAAAAGCAGTCAAGCAAAAACACGCAATTTTTTTTTTTTTTTTTATGTGTCCGACTCTGGGCGTATGCTTCATAGCCTGCTCGCAAAGCCCAGTAGTCCTCCTGCATACCATACACCTCCACATGTCACCACTTCGGCGCTAACACCCGCCGTCCATATTGAATATATGCTAGGGCTGTTTCATACAGGACTGGCGATAAAAGCATAAGCACTCAAGCATGAATGCTAATATGTATGGACACAGAAACAAAAGCGTACACATGTAGAGACAAAAGAACATACGCACACACTCGTGCGGTCATGCATACAGGCACTCGCACAGTCATATGAAGCAGAAATAAACAAATTCATTAAAATGCACAATAACAAATTCAATCCACGTGCGGTGAATAAGCCACTACATTTCCTAATAAAAGCATTTCAAAATCACTCGAGCAAATAGAAACACAAACGATAATAACAGCACTCTTCTCGAAAACGAACTGAGGCAAATCCATAAACAAACTCAAGCCAACACAGTCAAGTACACAAGAAAGCATATTTTAATTAACAAACTTTTTATGCATGTTACAGGGATAGCACACACATGATGTTTTTGTTACTGTTGTGGCCGTTGCCCCTATCCTGCAGTCCATCCTCTTTTCAAGGGATAGGGAGAGTTTTATAAATGGGCAGCGGAACTGCCTATTTATATCGGTGCCATCACGTGAAAGGTCTCTTTCCAGCACCTAGCCAACACCTGCCATGTACATCTTCTTAAAGACATACCCAACTCCCCTCTCCTTTCTCCACTTTCTCTCACTCCTGTCTTATACACCTGATACACATCCCATCTGACACTTTTTCTGACACCTGCATGACACTTGATACACAGCTGACACTTTCTCTGACACCTGCATAACAGCTTGAACTTATCTCACTTTCTCTTACATCTTCTGCAAGCTTTTTCTCACACCTGCCTGGCATGTGTCACCTTTTCCTCAAACACTTCACACCTGCTTAGAAACAGTCAGACCCACCTCATGCCTGCCTCACACACCTGTCTAACATCATTCCTCACCTACCTGCCATCCCTCTCACTTTCACCCCTACCACCCCTACATCTTATTCCCTCACACTTTTCTCATTCCTCACACATCCTTATAGCTTCCCTCATTCCACGTCTCCCAGTCTCCTACCACACACATCCCCCACCTCTCTCATATTTCCAGTGCCTTCCTTACATTTCTCCCACACCTTATTTACATTTCCCACACTTGCTTCACACACATAGTTTACATATCCCAAAATAGTCACCCACGTGGTTTACATTTCCCACACTTGTTTTACATTTCCACACCTGATGTACGTTTCCCACACCTGGTTTTCACACCCCACACCTGTCCCACACCTGGTGTACATTTCCCACATTTGTGCCACACCTGGCTTGCATTTCCCACACTTGTGCCACAACTGGCCCACATATCCTATGTCGTACTTGTTCCACACCTGACTCACATTTCCCATGCTTGTCACACACCTTACCTTCCAGGCACACTTCCTCTGTCTACCCACAAAGATTTCACACCTCCATACACCTGCCTCCCACCTCCCACACACTTCTCATCCTTATACTGCAGTTCCCAAACGTCCTTCCAGCCTTTACTACACCCATATAATGTTACCCACACTTGTTCCAGCTGCTTCACCTTCCTCGCACATCCCTCCTTCAGCCTCACACCTACTTTGCACCTTTCACAACCCCCACACCTGCACAGAGAGCAAACCTGTCTCGCATCTTCGTCATACCTCTCCTTCAACAGCATCACACCTGCGACATCTCCAGCACCTTCAAATCTCTCCCAGATCCCTAACATCCCTCAAGCTACTCCTTCACACCTACCTCAGAATTTTCTATACCTACCTCACATCCCTACGCCTGACTCACACCTCTGCACAACCCCTGCAACTCACCCAAACACCTGGCTCACGATTCTCAGCAGACACAGGTGGAATGAAAATATAGGAAGCGGAGATGGAGAGTATTTTGCTCTTGAAACACTGCAGGCCTTCTGACTCTTATGCACGACTTTCTGCAGTGCTAGCTTTTTTCTTTTCTTTTTTCTTTTTTTCTGATCATTACGTTGATTTTTTTTTTTAAATCTCATTTAATGTTTGACTCTCTCTCTCTCTCTCTCTCTCTCTCTCTCTCTCTCTCTCTCTCTCTCTCTCTCTCTCTCTCTCTCAAGCCATTACATTCACGGAAGTGGGTTTTACCTTCAATGCTAAATGGAAGCTTCTATTCCCAGGCAACAGGTGTGAGAAAATAAGGAAGTATAGACACCAAACTCTCCCAGCCATCCTCCCCAACCACCTCCCCTTCTCCCCACCTCTCTCCCCCACACCCACCTGTCTTACCTACTTTTTCCTCCTTTGTTAACTTCCGCTTCCTCCTCATACCCCCTTCACTTCCCCCTTCTTCTTCTCCTTGTCCCATGTCCTCTTTCGCCTCCGCCTATTCCATCCTCGTTTTCACTTGTCTCTCTCTCCTCTTCTCCCTTCAGTTCTTTTCTCCTCCATCCGTAGATTCATTTCCTTTAGTATTCCTTTCTTCCTTCAGCTCTTCTCCCTCTTGCCATTACCTTCGTGCTGTACATTTTCTCCCTCGACCTCACCTTCTTCCCCTCATCGCCACACCCCGTTTATCCTTTCCACCATCTCCCCAATCTCCACTTTCTCTCCTCATTCCCTTCACTCCTATCTCTATAACCTCTCTCTATTTTCCTTAACTTTCACTTTCCCTCCCTATACCCCCTTCTATTCAACTCCCTATCCTATCCACTTTCTATCCCCCTCCCTCTCCTTTCCCCTCCCCTCCCCTCCCCTCCCCTCCCCTCCCCTCCTATTCAACTTTTAGTCCCATCCACCTCCTATTCCTCTTCCCCTCCCCTCCCCTCCCCTCCCCTCCCCTCCCCTCCCCATCCACCTCCAATCCTCCTCCCCCTCCCTCGCTGTCTTTCTCTCCTCCTTCGCTTTCCCTCTCCCCTATCCTCTCCTTCCTCCCTCTTCCCCTCCTCCCTCCCCCAACGGCAAAACCACAGCTGGCAAGAAATTAGACTGAAAAATTAAATACCTTACCGGATGGAAACTCCTGTTGGGACATCTTGGGCGAAAGTGGGGAGTTAAAGAGAGAGAGAGAGAGAGAGAGAGAGAGAGAGAGAGAGAGAGAGAGAGAGAGAATGACAGTAAATTATAGGACAGTGATTCAACCCAGTGAGAGGTTAAACTGCACGAGTAGTTTCTTTACATAATTTTAAGCTATAATAGGCAGATTTAGTGGACAGATTCTGCCAGCAAGGACTCATGGAGCAGAGGGACGGTTGTTCAGACAGACAGACAGGCAAACAGATAAGAACAGAGCATGAGCATGTACAGACACAGCAAACACAGCAAGTGAAGACAGTCATACAGGCAGACTGGCGGACAGACTGATATAGACATGCAGACAGATAAAAGATAAGACACAATAAATGGACGAAAAGGCAATGATAACTGGACAGTAGGTAGACAGCCAGTAATGTATGCAAGCATGCAAACAGGCAAAGAGAACAGAGAGCAAACAATAAAAAATGAAATGGAAAGCAAACAATAAGAGGAACGGAAAGCAAGCAAACAGAAACAAGAGAGGAAGAAAAGAGGAAATGGAGAGCAAGCCATTGGAGAAGAGAAAATGGAAAGCAAGCAAACAGAAACAAGAGAGGAAGAAAAGAGGAAATGGAGAGCAAGCCATTGGAGAAGAGAAAATGGAAAGCAACAGGAGCGTCAGCACTCGTTCATTCAGGCGGGAGAAATTGACTGGCGCCCTGTTTACCTGTTAATTACCGAGCGTCTGTATTTACCTGGGCAGACACGTGGGCGTTGTTTGCATGCCTCAAGCCTAGCCAAGCACGCGAGAACAAGCACACGCCCCGCCAAGCATGAAAACTGTAGCGAAAGGCGATGATGACTCGAGGCTATACTGGCTGGGTTGGTTGGTGGTGGCCCCGGTAAGCACTGTACTTTAGGTGTATGTGTAATCACCTTCATTTCTAAGTATTACAGGTGTGTTGAAGATCGAAGCTTGTTTTAACCTCCAGTGAGACACCTTGCAAATTTGTTTTATTTTTAGATTCTAGGCTCGTCGCAGATTTGTACAGTTTCGACGTAAACAAATATAGTGGTGCCATATCGACTTTCAACACACTGTTCCCCGTATTACCGGTAAATAAAGGAAATTTTACACTCAATCAAACAGTATCTTCAACCAGGTGATCGATGGTTTCACAAAGAGCGCCGTTGCTGTTTCGTGTTTTTCCCCATACGACAAACAGTTCTGTATGGTCACACTCATTATCACACTCAAGCACTCATTAGAATATTTGGGTACTCGTCAGTATATTTAGGCATTTATTGGTATTTGCAAACACTGACTTATACACTCGGGATTAAATTAGCACACTCAGCACTCATTAGCACGCTCAAGCACGCGTCGTTGTATTCAGTTGTTCATCAGTTTCTGCAAGCACTATTAGTTCATGCAAGCACATCGTCTTGGACTCTTTCGTTTTTTAACACATGCAGGCACTTTTCGTCACAGTTATGCACATGAGTCCGCTCGAACTTTTCACACACACACACACACACACACACACACACACACACACACACACACACACACACACACACACACACACACACACACACACACACACACACACACACACACACACACACACACACACACACACACACACACACACACACACACACACACACACACACACACACACACACACACACACACACACACACACACACACACACACACACACACACACACACACACACACACGATGCAGTAACTCACCAACTTATGCAAGCACTAAGTAGTTTTCGCGAACTCATTTTCCCAGCACAGCACAAGCAAGCACAGTCACTTGAAAACTTAAACACACTCATCAGTACACGGAAGCACACTCATCAGCACACTCGTTAGCTGATACAGACACACTTACCAACACAGTCATTAACACACTCATCAACAAACCCAAGTACTTAATCACTTTTGCACTCACACATACAAATCAAGCTTAAGCGCTCATATCATACAGCAGAACACATACTGTAACTACACACCTGCACACTCAACAGCACAACAGGAAATCAGCCAATGCAGGTACACACACAAACACCGTCAGGCACTCAAGATATAGGTGTTCTCAGTAGCAAGCAGTGACGACAGGCAGGAAGCAATCACATACCTGTCCTCTGCTGTCCACACCTGCAGTAATTGGAGACAGGGCAGGTAGAAGAGTAGTAGAGAGGGAAGGGTTTGTGGAAGGATAGGAGAGGAGAGAGATTCGAAGGAGAGAGGGGGGGGGAAAGGGAGGAGTAGGAGGGAGTAAGTGACAGAATGGATGTTGTTGTTGCCCTAGAATGTGACTATAAGCCCGTTGGTCTGCAGGCTAAAGCTGCCCTCTTCCTGCTGCTTTGACAGTCATCATTTATCTTCATTCAGTTTTTATTTATTTATTTAGTTATTTATTTTGGGGGGAGGAGGATAAGGAGGGAGTTGAGGAAGGTCTGTATAACCGGGCAGTGGAGAAAGTGTTAAATAATAACCTTTCCAGTACAATGACGTTGTTATTTGCTTTATTTTTGCCTCCTCCAGATGAAAAGGTTCCACGTACCGATCGTGTTAGTGAAGGCTGTATCTAACCCCACGAGTTCCAAACTCTCCTGAGGTGAAGAGGGTCGTCTGAAAAGAGCGACAGTTGATCAGAATATTATTGAGGCACGGGCAGGTGGAAAGTGGGTCGCGTGGATGGGAAGGAGTGAGAGGGGGGAGGAAGTCGTGAGGGAGAGGAAGGAAGGGATGGCAGCAAATGCACGGAAGGAAGAAGGGGAGAGAGGAAGAAATTCACATTAATCGAGGAGGAAGAAGGGGGTAGGAAGGGAAGTAAAGAGTGGGATGAAGTGGAAAAGAAAAAGATGGAGGAGGGGACAGGTAGGAAGAGAGAGGAAGCTGGAGGAAGTAGAGGAAAGTAGGGAGTAACTGGAGGGGAAGGGTGGAAGGGAGAAAGACAGTGAGGGAGGGACAACTGAAGAAACAGTCACCACCTCTCCACTGCATTCCGTACCTATATATAGCGGAGGCTCGGACAAGTGGAGGGGGGGAGTGGAATGGATAGAGGGAATGTAAATGGAGGGAAGGGAGAGAGTCGTCGAACACAAAAGGAAAAGAGATGGGGAATGAAAGGAAAAAATAGAATGAAGGAGGGAGGGATGCGACATGTAGGGATTTGGGGGGATTGGTAGAAGGTGGGAGGGAGCGGAAGGTAGAAGTGGAAGGAGGTGAGGGGAAGGAATGGAATGGGTATGGGAGGGGGTGGGAGGTTGTGGAGAGAGAAGGAGGAAGTGCTGTATACTAAATGAAGACAGTGGAAAGAAATGGGGGGGAGTGTCAGGGAGGAAGAGGACCGGAGGGAGAAAGTACTGTGTTATTAAACGGAGGGAATAGGTTAATGTGTAAGAGGGAGAGGAAGCAAGGAAATGGAATGGAGAGAAGAGAGGGAGAGGGGAATGGCAGGAAGTATAAGCAGACATAAGGGAGTGGATGGGAGTCCAGTAGGAGTAAAGAAATTATATACAATTAAACGGAAGGAATGGAAAGAAGCGAGTTGGGAGTCAGGTGGAAGCACAGAGTGGAGGCGAAAATTGATAGACGAAGGGAAGGAGAGAGTGGAAAGCGGCAAAGTGGGGCAGGTCTGTGTAGATAAGGGGAGAAAGAATGAAGGAGGATTAGTATTGAATAATCATGTTGTGTAAATGGGGGAAACTTGAGGGACAACATTGGAATTGAGTTATTAGACACGCCTCGACCGTGAGAGGGTTAATGACACCAGTACCATCACTTCAGACACCTTATGACTCAGTTGAATAAAATCGTCTAGCTTTAGTTGGAATACAGTTCTAGAGATGTCACCCCATGAGAGAGTTAACAGCATTACCCTTTAACTATACCGTCTCCTTCATTCCTTTTCATCTTCATTTTTTCATCTTATTGTTTCGACTCACTTCCCTGGATCGCTGTTTACTGCCACTTTTAACTTTCACTAGAAGATAATAAGCTCGGAGCCAGAGGGAAAAATCATCAGCGTGAGAGAGTGGAGTGGAGGAGATTGCTGCAAGTGGGTTCCCAGAATATATAAGAGCTTGGCCGCTTTAATATGGTGACGTGTGTGTGTGTGTGTGTGTGTGTGTGTGTGTGTGTGTGTGTGTGTGTGTGTGTGTGTGTGTGTGTGTGTGTGTGTGTGTGTGTGTGTGTGTGTGTGTGTGTGTGTGTGTGTATTGCGCTTTAATTTACGAGAGTTTGTTTCAACTGTGAGAGATAAGGTGGTTAGATACAGCCTTCATGACTTCACCACATCTGAATGAAATCGTCGGGTGGTATCAAAAAGAAAACAAAAAACCCTCACCGCGTTCGAGAGGACAAATTCTTGCACCTGTTTATTTTTTGTACAATGTATTTCACGAACTAACCAAATGATTTTTATTTACGCAGTTTCTGAAGGAAGGACATTTGTCAAAAATGTACAGAATAACCCTTGGCCAACTTAAAATACAAAAGCAAGTGGTTGGTCGATTCACAATATTTTTTCCCTTGTAGGTTAAGGGCCCTGAAGGCCTCGTTTATATATATATACGTTTATAAGAAGATTAGTTTTGTTACTGATGGCAGCTGTCTTGTTCGAGGGAAGGTCAGTGAGTTCTCAGTGAAGGTATATTATTGGTTTTTGAGTGTATGCGTCATCTCGCATATCTGTACGCTGTGTATCTCTCTTATTCCATATTTTTAATCGTCGTGATCGTTCTGTGAGAAAAGTAATGATTTATGATACAATAGCACTGATTTCCTATGTGTTACTGTTAGAATAGGGTCTAGACACAAGAAAAAGCATAAATGTGAGAAACATTTACAGTGCCCAGTTGCAATGGAACAAATTTCTATAAATAATAATAATAATAATAATAATAAAAATAATGATGATGATGATGATGATGATGATGATAATAATAATAATAATTTATTACTATTGTTTTTTTAATTATTATTATCACACTTCAAGGATATATGAATAATTTACATAGTTATATATACATTCACTTCCCGATACAATCTTAACCCCTTAAGCGAGAAGGCATGTTCTACGTTTATATATCACTCCCACCATCACTAGTACACTGCTTTGAACTTAATAAAGGCCTCTCATGCAGGACTCAACCTAAGTCTGTTTGCAGCTAAATAAATATGCTGGAGAAAGCAAGAACAATAATAGAAAGACGCCCTTCAACTGAAAGACTTAAGAATATCACAGTTCTTCAAACACCATTCTCTTCATTTCACCCTCCATTATAATGTCTTGTACTTAGAATTTTAACTCGAGCGATGAGAGGATTTTTTTTTTTTCTTTAACTCAGGCGATTTTATGCATCTTCAGAATTTTCGAGCTGGAGGACTTAGATATTGCCTTCATTAACCCCTTCACAGCGAGAGTCCCTGAATAAAATTATCTGTTAGAGGCAAACATAAAGTGGAAAGGGGCCTCGTTGGAGTGATTGTGTTCATATCTCCTTTATTCCCTCTCTCCAGAATAAGTACAAGTCATGAAGGCACCTCATTGATTATAAGTGCAGAGAATGGTATCAGATTACTTAAATGCGCCCACTATCACCGCTTTACTTTCCAATCTCATCTTCCTTTGTTTAAGTAGAAAGTATTATTCTCTCTCTCTCTCTCTCTCTCTCTCTCTCTCTCTCTCTCTCTCTCTCTCTCTCTCACACACACACACACACACACACACACACACACACACACACACACACACACACACACACACAGATAGATAGATAGATAGATGGATAGATAGATGTACTGTATATCTGGCTTTTCATCTAAAGTCTAAACATCCATGCACCTTACTTAACCCTGAGTCAATTTGAGAGTTACGGTGTGTGTGTGTGTGTGTGTGTGTGTGTGTGTGTGTGTGTGTGTGTGTGTGTGTGTGTGTGTTTTACGTTAAATGATTAGTTTTAGTCAGCACCTCAACCATTGTCCTAAGAGTGGTCTAAACCCAAACTAAAGAAAATCGTTTAGTATCTGGAATTAAGCTGAAAGGACGACACTGTAATGGCGAATAAGTGGAGACATTTTTTTAACGTCTTAGATAAATGAGACAAATTTCTACCCTTTTCTAACCTCACATTGAATAATCATCTAGTCGTCACGAAAAGAAAATGTAAGTTCATCGTACTGAGGAAGTTAAATCCGTTTTCCTTGATTCCAGAGGCTTGCTGGATGAAGGACTATAGGTGTGGCCAGTTTTTCTTGGTTATTTTCATATTAGTTCTCCCTCCTATTTTGCGTTGCTGGTTATTGATTTTTCTCACCCTAAGAATATTATTCGGCGTGATGATGATGATGATGATGATGATGATGATGATAATGATGACGATGATGACGATGATGATGATGATGATGATGACGATGATGATGATGATTTTGCGTTACATGTTTGGGGGATCTTTTAAGGTGCTTCTCGTCTTCTTGATGTATTTCTTATGCTTTATGTTCAGTAATTGTAAAGATGCTGATTTAGGTTGGACTTTTTACTTCAGTACAGTTTGGGCAAGCGGTTTTATTCTTTATAGGTGTATGGAGTCTCACTGAATAATACAAAACTTTGGTGGTAAAATTTAAGACATACTGTACTATCAGTGGAGGTCGGTAAAAGGGTTAAGTGTTGCATATCCTTCATTTCTCGGCTAATTATGTTCATTCATTCCTTATAGTTTTTTCACGTTAACTTGGTCTAGGTTTTCGTCCTTTTGTAGCTTTGTTTAACGTAGCTCTGTGGCAGAGTAAGACAATGCTTCCCCACAACGTACTTTCCATAGCGGTGCTTCATGACTAGCATCATATACGAGTGCTGTTCTATTGCTACTACTCAGCAGCAAGATAGAGAGATGGCAATTTTAGGCCAAGTTAACGTAAAAAGAGTATAGGACAGAGCACTTTTCTGCAGCTCTGACTTTCTGTTTCCTTACTGTTTACCGTCGGACAATTATTTTCTTGTCTGGAAGGAGCTCTATATCTCTGAAGCCCATGTTGTGTCGCCTCTAAATTATGTAAAGTCGTCTGAGGTGAGCGAGAATCAAATAATGGATCGTGGGATACTAGGGGTTTCTGTATTAATAACTGCTGGTTATTGAAGGTAGTCATTATACAAGAAATTGACGATCATAATTGTAATAATAAGAGTAACAGCAATAATAATAGTAATAATAATAATAATAGTAGCAGTAGTAGTAATAGTATGGTAGTAGTCGTGGTGGTAGTAGTAGTAGTAGTAGCAGTAGTAGTAGTAGTAGTAGTAGTAGTAGTAGTAGTACATCCATCCATCCATCCATCATCGACTCCTGTGTCGCCCCATGAGGAGCGTAGGAACCCTGGGCTAGGCAAGGTGGTCCTGACATTTAAGATGAGGTAGTAGCAAATGATAATGATAATAAAAATAACAATAATGTGCTTCTTAATATTATTGATGATGGTAATGAACACTAATAGCAAACATACATAATTGTTCAAGCCGAATACATAAAAATATAGAATGCCAGGGTTGGGGAAAGTTGAAAGCAAACAACACAGCAGGCCATCAGTCCTGGTTTAAGGGAGAAAGTGATGGCAGAAATGAGAGAGAGAGAGAGAGAGAGAGAGAGAGAGAGAGAGAGAGAGAGAGACACCCCGAGAACAACAATCCGGCAGACTGACAGGATTTGTGTGTGTGTGTGTGTGTGTGTGTGTGTGTGCAATATGAGAGCCGGAGGTTGAAAACATTTAAACCGGGGCTATGTAGAGCACTTCATACTTTCTCTCTGCCTGGCTGACTACCTACATCTCCTATCCCCCTCCCATCTTCCCCCCCTTCTTCACCACTTCTCCTCACCTGTATCTGTATGCATGCTTACCTGCCTGCCTACCTACCTTTCTTTGGTCCCTCTCCTCTGCCTTTTCCCCTCCTCTGTATACATTTCTTTATTTCACTGATATCCTTTTTCATTTTGTATATTCCTCATCCCCATATCTGGTTCTCCCACTTCTTTCCTCGCCTCCTTACTCCTTCAACTTCCTCCCCACTTCTTGCTTACCTCCCCAGTCAATCTTCCCTGACAACTTTCCACCCTCTTTTTGCAATCTCTAAAGTTTTTGTATCAACTTCTTTTCCCGTATGCTCTTTAATGCATTCTCTAAATATGTTGATAATGGTAAAGGTGAACACTCGGTGAATTTTACACTTTTTGAGCCTCTGAGGAGCTGGGGTGAAAAAAAATCATTAAATGCAGTAGGACGCCTCCCCACGTCCCAAGCAGCGTCTTGTGAAAAATTGTGTGTGTGTGTGTGTGTGTGTGTGTGTGTGTGTGTGTGTGTGTGTGTGTGTGTGTGTGTGTGTGTGTGTGTGTGTGTGAGAGAGAGAGAGGGGGGGGTGAGGGTTCTTGCATTCCTCTTCCTCTTCCTTAATTTTCATATGCTTACCTGTTTCTTAGTTTCAGTCTTAAGTAGCATTTTTAGTGCCTTTATCAATGTACAAGTACTATGGGTCACAAAAGTATCGGTGCACGATATGCGTGAAACATATGGGAACACAAAAAGAAGGTCACTGAAATATTCGTGTCCGACCCACCACACGTTCATAGCCCTGATTATCGGGAGGTGTCATATCGGCAACTAGCAATATCCTCTTGCAATCATATAGCAGATGTTATGTTTATATAGAAAGACACTGTTGATATACACTGAGACGTTGGTAATGCACAGCAATTGTTAGAATGTTTTCGGTAGGCATCGGACCTCCTGTGCACCGATACTTTGGTTACCCATAGTACCTCTTACCTACCTTCTTGTCTCATTCTGCCACTCTCTCTGCCTACCTTACCTGCCTTCCGTTTTTCGTATTTTCATATCTTCCTATTTGGTCTTCTACCAGCCCGCGCAGTTACCTTTCCTATCACCCTACCTACCGAACTACCTTCTGAGGGTAACTGCCCTTTTTAAGCTACTTACCTGCCTGACTTTTTCTTTCTACTTACCATACTGTCGTCCTACCTTCCTGTCTACTTCTCCGGCTGCGTACCTTTCTGGCTGCCTGCCTGTCTACTTGTCAGTCTTTCTGTATATCTACCTTTCTGTTTTCGCACCTTACCACCCTCCTACATAACTAGCTTTCCACGCTGCTAACCTAACCTAACCTACCTACCATTCTACTCACCTGCTTCCTTACGACTTCGCTGTCCTGCCTGTATCCACATAACGCCCACACTACCTTATTTTTGCTACCTGTCAATTTTTTCCTTCTTCCTTTCACTACCGACCTTCTCCCTCCTTTCTCCTCTTTCTCTTCTGTACCTGTTCTTCTCTCCATCAAGTCTCTCTCTTCCTTTCTCTTCCTTCTCTGCACTTCCCACCCTCTCTTCTTTCATTTCTCTTCCCTCCCTTCTCTTCTTTCATTCTTTTTCCTTCCTTTCTCTTCATTTTTCTTCCTTCCCTTCTCATCCTTCCTTTCTCTTCCTTCCCGTCTTTTCCTTGCTTTTGTTTCTTTCTTTCTCCATTTCCTTCCTTCTTGATTTTCTATTCCTTTCCTTTCCTCTTCCTTCTCTTCCTTCCCTGTTACACCCTCAGCCACATAATCTAGGCTTTATCCTTGCTGATGTTAGGCTCTGTCCTTGTTTAGTTTATCAGGCAAGTGTAAGCAGGCGTGGAGAGATTTTGACAGTTATGGAGAGAAGTTAGCAAGGTTGGAGAGGCTTTTATAGGTGTAAGGAGACGTGGCAGGTGTGTAGAGACCCGTGTAGGTGTTGGCAGATGTCAAGAGGCAGGTGTGAAGAAGTTTAGAGAAATGTAGGCAGGTATGTCAAGATGTGTAGAAGCTGAATAGGTATGGACGAGATTGGATAGGTGTAGCGAGGCTTTGATTGATGTAGGAAGACGTTGGCAGATGCAGAGAGATATTGATAGGCTTGGAGACATTATAACAAGTGTAGAAAAACATAGAAGAATGCAGAAATATGTCGACAGGTATAGAATGGTGTCAACAGGTGCGTGTGTATTTTTTACTTGCTTTTCGTCAGGGGTCTTGAAAAATTTACTGAGTTATATAAAAAGAGAGTAGGTAGTGTAGAAAATGAACACATACGAAAATTAATGGATAGATAAAACGTGCAAATCATATGGAAAGGGAGTTATAGAATGGCTAAAGTATATAAAACGAGAGGAGGCAGTGTATCTGTAAAAAAAAAAAAAAAAACGAACACAATATTGTTTGGAATTTATGGCTTGGTAAAACATGCAAATAAAAGGTGAAATTATATAAACCTGAAATTAAATATAATAACTTAAAGTCAGACTGGGTCTTTTAACATTACACTGTCGTAATGAAAATCTCACAAACAATTCGTAAACTAAGGAGAAAATAGAAATTAAATAATTTAATTTTCTCCTCTTCATCACTTCACCATCTTTCCCCATCCCACCTCATTCACACACCTCTTCCATCCCAATCCAACTCGTCCCTCTCTCTCCATCCCCATCCCATTTCACCCCTTTTATCTCTCTCCCCGTCACATTTCCCCACCCCCTCTCCCTCCCAATCAATCCCTCTCTCATCCTTCCCCTCCCGAGTCTCCATTAAATCACACCATTCCCCGTCTTTCTCTTTCTCCCCACCTGTCTCATATCCCTCCCTCTCTCCTTCCCCACCCCATCACTCCACTCCCCGCCTCTCTCTCCCCACCTGTCTCTCATCCCCCCGTCTCTCTCCACCCGTCTGTTATCCTTCTGTCTTTCTCTCAACACCTCATCACTCCATTCCCAGCCTCTCTCTCTCTCCCCACCCCATCACTCCACTCCCTGCCTCTCTCTCTCCCCACCCCATCACTCCACTCCCTGCCCCTCTCTCCCCATCTCATCACTCCACTCCCTGCGTCTGTCTCCCGACCCGTCTCTTATCCCTCCCTCTCTCTCTCTCCCCACCCGTCTCTCATCCTTCCCTCTCTCCCTCCCCATCCCATCTCCCCGGCTCCCCCCCCCTCTCTTTCTCCCTCCCATCACCACCCCCCTTTCTCCCCATGTGCTTATCGTGGGTGTCATCGCGTGGGCACTGAGTGGGAGATGATGATTGGCTCTACATGCGGTGTCTGATATGCCCCGCCCCGCCCCGCCCCGCCCTTCCCCGCCCCTCCCCACCCCGTGCCACCTAGTCCTGGTTCTCCCCAACTTTCCCTACCCAGTCTAGACCCTTCTTTATTCCGCCTCGTCCCTCCCCAATCTGCCCTGGCCTGCCCCGACCTATCCTTCCACATCCTGTACTGCCCTGCCCTGCCCTTCAGTTCCCCAGCATGTCCCGCCCTTTTCCATCCCTCCCCACCCAGTTTAGATCCTCCCCTGTCCCATCCTATATTTCCCCATGCAATTTTTGCCCTCCCTATCTCTCCCCACCGTCTCGTCTCCCCATCCCTCCCCCAAGTCTAGACATTCCACACGCAGTCCAGGTGCTCATAGTCAATCCCCATCCAGTCTAATGCCATCCCCATCAATTCCCAGTCTCCCCCACGCACTTCCAGGCCTCTTCATCATTCACCACTTAGTATCGCTTCCCTCTCTCTCTTGTCCCATCCATTCCTGCACAGTCCAGTTTTGCCCTTCCCCACTCTGCTTCACCTCATCTTCACCACTATATCTCGTCCCTCTCTTCCGTTTCCCCACCTTTTCCCACCTATACTTGTCCTCGCTTAAATTTTTCCCTTCCCTCTCTCACTCATCCACTTCCCCCATTCCTTTAACCCCGCTTTGCCACCCAGCTCCTCTCTTCCCCTCCCCTCCCATCTCTTCCCCTCCCTTCCCCTCCCATCTCTTCCCTTCCTCTCGCATTTCTTCCCTTCTTTTCTCTTCCCTTACTCCTTATTCTCATCCCTTACCACTTCCCTTTCCTTCTAAGCCCTCAACTCTTAACCTCCTCCCACTCATGTTCCATTTAATCGTGGCCTTCCTTCTCCACCCCATATCTATGCTCCTCCACCTCATCCTATTCACCTCCACCTCTCACCCATACATATCCACCCACACCCATTCACCTCCATCCACACCCATTCACTCCGTTTCCATCCATTCACCTCAACCCACACCCATACATCTCCACCCACACCCATACATCTCCCTCCCACACCAATTCACCTACACCCACACTTACTCACCTACACCCGCATCATTTCTCATTCAGTCCGATCCTACCCCACTCTACCCTACCTAGTCCCATCCCACCTTGCCCTGATCCACCTTCTCTTGCCCTGATCCTTCTTCTCTTGCCCCATCCTACCCTGCCCATCCATGCCCCTTCCTGCCCTGCCCTGCCCCTTCCTGCCCTGCCCTGCCTTTCCTTTCCTTCATTGCCTTCCCTTCTCTTGACTTTCCTTTCCTTCTCTTCGTCATCCTTCCCTGCCTTACCCAATATCTCCCTTCTCCCTCTCCTCCGTTCGATTCCTTTCCCTTTCCTTTCCCCTCTTCCCCTTCCATCCCTATCCCAACCTACCCCACCCCACATAACCCCACCCCACCTCATCGTACCCCAACCCTGCTCTTCCTGTCCCGTCCCTTACGTCTTACCTCTTCTCCACCTCTTCCCCTTTCATCCCCCCTCCCACCTCTCCTTCCTTCATCCCCCCACCTCTCTCCGCCCATCCCTAACTCATCACTCTCACATCACTCAGGCAGTATCTCATCCATCTGCATTGACTCTGCTTTTACCCACGTCTTTTTCCCCATCGTTTGCAGACATCACCCACGCCTTGCAGGTAGAGAGAGAGAGAGAGAGAGAGAGAGAGAGAGAGAATAAGAAAAAAAAAATCCCTCGTCAGAAACCCTTAAGCGATGTGTTCAATCATTTTCTATTTTCGTAGCCATTTTTTTTTGTTTTCCATCAGGCTGAAAAATATATGGGCGGGTGGAAAATACCAGCTGTTTTTATGTCTCTATTTCACACGGGCGTAATATTTTCTGATCTGGGTATGATAGGGTTGAGACGGGAAATGTTTAAGGGATTTTTATTTTATTTGAGTCTCTCCTTATGTTCTCTCTTTTATTATTCTCTCTCTCTCTCTCTCTCTCTCTCTCTCTCTCTCTCTCTCTCTCTCTCTCTCTCCGCACTGTATGTTAAAAGAGACAGACATGAATCGCAAAAACAAAGCAAAAATAAGTGACAAATAAATACAATATAATTCTCTCTTTAATGAAACTGTGAAAAAAAAAGAAGTCAGAGCTGCACAGTTACGAAGAAAAAAAAAACGACAAGCAAAGTTAGGGTTAGGTAGTTGTAAAAATCACTAAGTATACAGACAAACCATGGAAGGAGAGAGAGAGAGAGAGAGAGAGAGAGAGAGAGAGAGAGAGAGAGAGAGAGACAGAGAGAGAGAGAGAGAGACAGACAGACAGACAGACAGACAGACAGACAGACAGATTGTTAGCCCCCTTCAGTACGAGAGGTCTCCAGAATGCTGAATAAAATCATCTGGTATACGTTGATGTAAAATGAACAAGACTTCATCGTAGAGTGGTTCCCTAAGCTGAATAAAATCGTCTGACTTTAGGAAAAATAAAGAGAAGGGCTTCATCGTACTGAATGGGTTAATTGAGGTAATAATTAAGCTCTTCACCAACAGATACTTCCCTTGAGCAAAGAAAAAAACTAGAAAGGCTGAAAATTTAATCAGTTCTTCCTTGGTCCATGGCCCACCTCTCCACAAAATTTCATTGAAATTCATTGAGAGCTTTTGAAGATATTGTGCAGGATACTCCGGATCCGGATTGAGATCCGCCCCAAAGTTTAATGATTTCTTCCCCGGCCGATGGCCCACCCTTCTACAAAATTTCATAAAATCCATTCATAATTTTTTTTTAGTAATCCCGGATCCGGATGCGGATCTGGATCCGCCCCCAAATTTGATCACTTGTTTCTTGGTCCATGGTCCACCTGAAATTCATTGAGAACTTTTGAAGATATTGTGCTAGATACTCGGGATCCGGATCTTCCCGAAAGTTTAATCATTTCTTCCTTGGCCCATGGCCCACCCTCCCACAAAATTTCATCAAAATCCTGCTACTTGGCAGACAGATAAACCAACGCGGGGTAAAACATAACCTCCTTGGCGGAGGTAAAAAGAGAAAAAGAAAAAAGTGAAAAGAAAAAAAAAAGAAAAAGAGAAATCAAATAAAGAATCATGTAACGGTAGCAAGAAGGAAATATAAGGAGAGACAGGTAAATAAATCAGGTGTAAATAAAGAAGCCAGCGAGTGGTGTATAACTAAATAAATCAGGCAGGAACAAGCAACACAAGCATATAAACACACGAAGGATAAATCACCCACATATATCACCCGGACAAAAGCAATACTAACAACAATGAGACACCCGTATACGTCACACAAGCAGAGAGAGAGAGAGAGAGAGAGATGTATATAACTCCCAGACAAGACTCAAACAACCAAGCAAAAAATTAAAAGTTAGTCATGTGCAAATCAGTCACCATCAACGAAAAAAGTGATTCTTGCAAAGTAAATGTCTAAGTAAAATGGATAATAAGACTAACGTTGTAAATCGCCCAAACTAAGTAATATAAACTAAGCAGAACAATCTCTTTTTCACAGTCAAGCCAAACATAACAAACGCTGTGGTAATCGGTATAAACAGAAGGACCACATCTGTCCAAATATATGCACATTAGTTTTATTTTTCCATTATCCATCGTAAGGCTTTATCCCTTCTTTCCTTCTCTCTTGTCCATCTCCTTTCTCATTTTCTCTCCTCCATCTCTTTCTCCTTTATCTCTCATCCACCCTTTTCCTCCACTTCTTTTCCTTCCATCTCTGTCTTCCTCGACTCATACTCATCCATATTCTCCCTTCTCACCTATCCCTTCCCCCGAAGCTGTATAACTGCCCCCATCTCTTTCCTTCACATCCCCTTCTCTCGCCTCCATCCCTGTTCCCCTTGTCTCTCCTCCATCCCTTTTCCCCTTCTCTCTCCTCCATCCCTTTTCCCCTTCTCTCTCCTCGATTCCTTTTCCCCTTCTCTTCCATCCCTCTTTCCCCTTTTCTTTCCTCCATTCCTTCTTCCCCTCTCACTCCTCCATCCCTTTCCCCCCTTCTCCCTCTCCCGGCCCTTCTCCCCTCGTCTACCACTCTCCTTACCTTCAGTCCCTCCCCTCCATTCCCCCTCCCTTCCTCACCCCCCTCACCCCCAGTAACCCCAACATTTCCTCTCCATCACTCACTCCACTTTTCTTCCCTCTCCTCCCGTATACATGAATATATATTATGCAAATCCTCTGTCGCAACGTAAAATCTGCCACCTTTAAAGTTTTCAGACAATAGAGTCAGACATGGATCCGCAAATTCTCAGTCTATATTTTTCTCGCCAAATTATGTCTCTCGCGGGGATACATTTTTTTTTTCTTTTTTTTTTTACGACGACAAAAATACGAGTGTGAGATTATGTAAATGTGGTTTTTCGGGTTGGGTGGGGGTGGTCTTGGGATGGTTGGTGTGAGGAAGAGTGTACATGTGTGTGTGTGGTGGAGGTGATTGGGTGATTTTTGTGTTGTGGTAGGCGGAGACATTCACCCACTCAATGTGGTGCTGCCTTCCTGTGATTCTACACTGAGTGACAAGCCAAATAGTTTACTGTAACCCAGGTAGCCATTTACTACGCTGGGTTGTAACTATATAACTAAATGACGCTTTGTGGTTAAGTGGGTTAGGGAGCTTCAGCCGGATGAGGCTCACAGGTGTTTGCGTCAGAAGGCTGGTTGGGGTTTATTGCCCACATGATGTCACTCAGGGACGAGGGAGGCTGGTCACCCTTCCCTTAAATGTCGGGACTGAGTAACCTAGCCCCGGGTTCCTATTTTCCTGATGGGGCAGTAATGGATTAGATGGTGGTAGGAGTTTGGTTGTGGGAAGGTTGGGGTATTGTGTGGTGGGGAGTTTAAGGCAGAGTGATACTGGGTTATGGTAGGGAGGTTATGGTGCTCATGGTAGGGGTTTGGTTGCTGGAACGTTTTGATACTAGGAAGATTTGTGTAGTCGTTGGCTGTCTGGTAGGAATGTGGCTGTGGTAGAAAGATGGTTGATGTGATAGGGCCTTTGGTTATGGGAAGGTCATGCTTACAAGATTTGTGTGGTTGTGGGTTGTGACATGACTGTGGTTGTAAAAGAAAGACGGTGATTGTGGTAGGGTATTGGTTGTGGGACGACTGTGGGTAGGAGGAGGTTTTTGTAATTGGAGATTGTGTGGTAGGAATCGCAGAAAAACGTACAAACTAAAGCTAATATTATGGTACAGTCTATGCATGAATATGTTGGTAAGAAAGAAGTCTTGGAAAACCTACTAATTTGACGAGAAATATTATGAGTGATGGTGATGATATGATGATGATGATGATGATGATGATGATGATGACGATGACGATAATGATGATGGGCGTTTATCTTACTGGAGCTAGAATTTATTTCCATGGAAAAATTCTACCTCTATATTTGATGTGACATTGTAGAGCGGACGGACAGACGTCTTTTGCAGTTGCTACAGTCTCGAAATGGTACCAAAGCCTAACGAATCTGTGTACTAATCAATTAGCTAGGCGCTCTGATCATCGAAGGGGTAACCACAGACTAATCGCCTCCATGTCATATTGTTGGCAGTCAAGCCGTTCTTTCTCCAACCCACACCTTTCACACACCTCTGCATCCCATTCTCCTCCTCACTCGCATATAATCTCCTAGTCAGTCTCTCACTCAGAATTCTCCACATGGCTAAACCTAGTGCAATCAATCAATCAGTCAATCATTTCCTGTGACACCCCACGGGATGCATAGGGCCTCGATGAACTCTCTCCACCAGTATTTGTCTCTTGCCATCTCCTTCAGGTCCCACCAACACTCCTTTCCTGCTTCTCTTTCCATTGTCCTCAACCAGGTTTCCCTCGGCCTACCTCTACCTCTTCTTTCTCTAGCAGTCCACTCTGGTACATCCTGTATTAAACTGCCTTCTTTTCTGTATATGTGCCCCAGCCACTTCCAGCGGGCCAGTCTCATATTCATTAACTGGTTCCACTCTCGTAATATCCCTTACTCTTTCATTTGTAACTCTGTCTTGCCACTTTACCCCAAGAATCCTTCTCAGTATTTTATTCTCAAATCCTAATACTTCCTGATCTGTTACAATTGTACTGTATAATGACTTATGCCCATAAATTAAAATTGGTCTAACCATGGACTTGTACATTTTCACTTTAGTATGTACCGAAAGGGTATTATTATTCCAAACAGGTTTCAACATTCCAACAGCTCGCCAAGCCTGTCTAATCCTCTCCTCAATTTCATTGTTTAATGATCCATTAGATGATACAATCGTTCCCAGATATTTAAAGTTTTCTGCATTTTTCACCACATTATTCCCAGTTACACAATCGATTTGGTTCTCCACATTCATATTAATCATTTCAGTCTTTCCACAATTTATTACCGTGTTAAAAAAATAAAACGGAATACTCACGTTAGTTGGGAGAGTTGTCGTCATGCTTCCCTAGTTCAGAACACTAGGCATGTTAAAGGAGTATGACAGACAGACTTTCACTTCTTTATACAGATAGATACACGATACATTAACTCCGCCTGCTGAATCATCGCACACTGGTAAACAGCAAAAGCAAATGTTGAAAGTCGTCCTCTCACCAAAGATATATCGAGTAACATTTTTGGAGCAGGTTCTTCACGCATACGAATATCGGTATTGTCTTACAGGTCAGGAAAACATCGCACTTAAGGTCACAGAAATCAGGGAAAACCAGAATATCGTAAAACACGGAGAAAAACGAGATAGATAGAGAGAAAGAGAGAGAGAGAGAATATATATCAGGTTTATGCACACAAATATATGAGGACCAAAATATTGTGAAGGCGTTGGTGGTGAAAAGTAAGTTCCCCAAATAAACACACTCCTTAAGACGGATGGACACAGAATTCAAAGAACATAGAATATTTTGTGACACCTAAATGGACAAAAACAATAGTCACGGGGAAGAAGAAAATAAGAACATAGATTCGCACAAAAAGAAATATAGAAATGAGTAAGAATATAGTTTTACCCAGAAAGAATAGAGAGAAATATAATACCATGCAAGCGCTTTCGTCTACCACGTTGCCTCCATCGTGCCATGAGACCCTCAATGGTGGGGGGAGGTAAAGAAATGGGCGTGGAGAGTATAGGAATGGGTTGGATGGGCTGTAGTGTTGGTGGGCGGTGGGACTTGGGCGGGAAAGTATGCCCTGTGAAAATGGGTGTTGTAAGTTTAGTGGTTTGAGGGCAATGAAGGTTTGTTTCAAAATATCCTTCAAGAATGGAAGTCTATCTGTAGATGGCGGAGGGGGGGAGGTGTAAAGAAGAGGGCGTGAAGGGACAGAGTAATAGGTGGGATGAGTTGGAATTGTAACTGGGGTTGGGGAGGGACCTGGAGAGTATACCCTGTGAAAATGGACGCTGTTGTTTTCATGGTTCGAGAGCACCTAAGGTTTATGTCAAAGTTTTCTCCAACAGCGCAAACAAGGACAGGATATGCTTACTTTGCCCACATTAGCCTTCCGTCAGAATAAAACACAGGCTGATAAGGTGTATAGACACTGTGCAATACAAAATCAAATATGATCAAAACGCAGAAATATCGGAATGAAATAATAGAAAATAATGATTCACAGAAGGAAAATATATCATACAACAAAACCAACAAAATTAAAGACAATATTTAAGAACAGTAAAGAAAAATGCCATGCAACGCACACAAAAATGGATGGTGATGAAACAGAAAAAATAGTTGAATATTAAGAGAGTGAAAGAATAGGAATGTCTCACCAGTGAAATATAGGAAGAATATCATACGAATAATGTTACACGAAAGAAGGTAAAACCAGAAAATGTATGACAGTCAGTATAGCTGTATATACATTCACATATACCGTATATATATATATATATATATATATATATATATATATATATAGATAGATAGATAGATAAATAGATAGATAGATAGATAGATTATATATATATAGATATATAGATATAGATATTTTATATATATATATATATATATATATATATAGCAACCTTACAACACAGACCGAAAAATAGTAAGAGAATAACTTACAAGGCACACAAAAAACAGAACGAGAAAAACAAGAAGACAAATATCCAACGCAAACTCGAAAACAAAGACCCGAAACTCCAGCATTAAATTAAAGGGCAAGCTGAGAGAAAAACCCCCTCCTCTTCCTCTCCCCCATCCTCTCTCCCTCTCTCTCCCTCCTCGTCTCCCCATCCCTCTTCCCTCCTCTTTCCCTTCTCCATGACCCCTTCCCCACTTCCACCTTCCTCTCTACCCCCTTCATTTTCTCTTGCTCTTTTTTACACCCCCTCTCTCCCCCTCTTCTTTCTCTTGCTCTACCTCCCTCCCTCTCCTCATCTTTCGCCTTTTCTCGCTTTCTGTATCCCTTGCCTTCCTTTTTCCTTCTCTTTCGCCCCTCCCATCTTAATCCTCTCTGCTCTCTCATTCTCTCGTATCACTGACGTCTCTCTCCTCCCCATCACTGTTTTGCCTCTCCCCCTCCCCCTGCTTGCTCACTCTTTTCTCTTCCCACTCCCCTTACTGCATCCTTCACTTCCTGCCATCCCCACTTCCCTCCTCCCTGTCTCCTCTCAACTGTGTCTCTCACTCCTCTCGTCTCTCACCTGTCCCCCTCTCTTCCTCTCCTGTCGCTTACCCTTTTTCCCATCTCCTGTCTGTTCCACTTCTCCCTCCTGTCTCTGCTTCCCTCTACTTCTCTTAGTTTTCCCTCCCCCTCTGCTTCCTCTCCCTCACTCCCTTCCCCCTCACCTCCACCACAACACATTACTCTCCACACGCCATCATTAACCCCTCCACCGCCCACGGAAAATATCACTAACACATTTGGCCATTATCTTTCCACACCCACACTGCTTTCCCCCTACCACTACCCCTCCCCCACCTTTCCCTACCCTCTCCTTGCCCTTCCCCCTCCTTTCCCCCATACCCTCTCTCCCCCCTCTCCTCTCTGTCTTGCATAAATTCCCTTTAGCACCATCCTACCCCCCCACTCCTTCCCTCCAATCCAATCTCTTATCTCCAGCAAGAGGAAATCAGTAAATATTTTCCTCATGTTTAGGTATTATTTTTCGCCATATTCGTTTCCCTCCCACTCTCCTCCTTTATCATTCTCAGCCAGAGGTCATGTTTATTTATTTGTTTACTGTCTGGTATTTATTTATTGTATTTATTTATTTATTTATTTATTTTGCAACCTCAGATCGATTTTATTCAGCCAAGGACAGAATTTCTTATTAGACGCGTTATTGCATCCTTGATTTTCCCCTGCCGTAAAAGAGATCCTTCTGAAGTTTAAATGAATTTAGTAGTCTGATTTTGTAGCTTTATGAAGGTGAAGAAGACGTCATTTGAACCCGAGAACGTCAATCATAAGGTGACTCTCGTTGACTTCAGGTGACTTTATTACACTAAGGACAGGTTCTTTTAATTACTACATTGGACGACGTAACATTCATATGCCTCCTCTTCACAACCAAGGGTGCTAAAATTGACCTTCGGGCTCAACTCCGTCAGCACGATGACGTTTTTCGCATCCAGCACGGCACCACCAGGCGATTTTATTAAGTGGTTACATTCAGGGGTAGTGGTGGGGGGGTTTAGGCTGTATCTAACCTCTGCAATTTGAAAAGACTCTCCGAAACTGGATATATATTGGAAAATCGTCTGGTAGCAGCAAGAATAAAGTAAAATTGATTCTTCTCCTCTACCTCCTCCTCCTCCTGTTCTTTCTCCTCCTCTTCCTTGTCCCTTTGGTGGCTGGCAAGTGGAAGGTATGATGGTCTGTCTTGTCAACACCACAACATCATTATTTAATGCTTAGGTTTATATTTGAATTTTGTCTTCGTAAACATATTTGAATCGACTACGTCACCCTTGTTGTCGAATTGGTGTGTGTTTGTTTGTTTGTGTGTGTGTGTGTGTGTGTGTGTGTGTGTGTGTGTGTGTGTGTGTGTGTGTGTGTGTTGAGGATATCGTTATTTTTGCTTGCATGTTTCATATACCTCTTCAAGTGATTTTCATATGATATTGATTACAAGGTTTGGTTTAACTGAGAACTTTAATAGGGTTTGTTTACCAGGTTAGCGCGGTGTGTCATAACTTTCAACTTTTTCTAGGGAATTTCCTGTTTTTATTCGCCGTATCCATTTTCGTATATACAGGACATGCTTTCAAGTTAATATATTCAAACTTGCCTTTCTGTTTTGCATGTGTCTCAGCCTGACATCTTTCTCTCCCGCGCCAAAACGAATTCACCATAAACTTTCATTGGTGTCAGTCTGTCTGCGCTGTTTCAAGTTACAATCGGCACTTGTATAAGATTTAGGAAGACTGTATTAAATCTGAACACAAGGTTGGACGGTAATTTTGGCAGTTCCAGATCACGGGCAATTGACCTCAACTCGACCAGAAATTTTCACTAAGGCTAAATAAAATTGGCGATGGCAGGAAAAAAAAGCTTTCCTTGCACTCGAGAGGTTGGTGGAAATTCAAGCTCCGTTATTACCAGTTGTCTCTCCAGAGGTTGATATAATTGTGTAGCGGAAGCAAGAATAAAGTGCGGGAACTTCAGGACTCCTTGGTTAATGCCCTTCTAGTGGTAGGGTGTGGTGTGGTGTGGTGTGGTGTGGTGTGGTGTGGTGTGGTGTAATGTGATTTCGTTTAAATTGCTGAGGTCTAAGGGCGTTAAGATTCTTGAGTCCGATAATCGTAAATGATAGACAGACGGACAGGGCCGCTTCTAGATATGCTCCTGCATTTTCTTTATCACCAGATGTCTCTCGTAAGTTAAATAAAGCCGCTCAGCACAGACAAGAATAATATACTGAATGTCATTGTTTTCAAGAAGTAAATGAATACTTTGTTTTTCATTCATTAGAAGGGGCATCGTAAGCTGAGTAAGCATGTTTAATGATGGCAAAAGTAAAATACAAAAGATGTTGTGGAACTGAGGAAATTAACTTTTCAAGCCTTAAAATATTTCAATGTCTCCACACGGGCTTATTTAACTCAGAAGAGACTTTCGAACCAAAGGAGGTACGATTTAGACTTTAAGACTTATGAACTGAATAAAGGCTTGGCACCAGATTGCATTAACTAAACAAAGACGTCACTGTACTGATGTGGTTAACAGTTCCAGGTGTATCCTAAGGAGCGTATTTTCGAACATTTCACGACACCTCTTTCTTTGCAGTTTATTTTGCACGTAACACCTGACTGTCCTCCTGTAAGTTTCTGATGCAAGCGCTTGCGGTATTAAAATAATACAGCATACAAGAGAATGTTAAGATGCAAGACAGAAAATAAATCGCAGCGGAAGAGTTGTGACGGTCTCCTAAGCCACCTAGAATACGGCCCAGAGTGAGTGGAAGGTAACTGATGAAGAAAGGAAGTCCATTAAAACAGGTATTCACCATATTACTAACTCAGAACTTATAAATCTAAAGCGAAGCCTCCTATGACGCTAGAGTGCAATGCGGCCCTACGTCAGCACTTCTTATACTCGCCTATTACCTTGAAACGCTGAGACTGCTCCCCCCTCCCCCCCCCCAAAAAAAAGGAAAAAAAAGAAAAATGACACCTGACCTTTTGCAAATGACTCTGACAGGCCGCCACTTCTTTGTTAAGTCACCTTTGGCTAGTCTGGTGAACCTTTGAACTTTGGGGTCAGGCAATACTGTGATGATGGCTGACGTCAGGTTCTTGTTTTCTTGCAGGTGCGTGTTTGTGCATCCGAGCGGGGATGTGTGGCAGATAAGGGGTAAGTAAACATAATTATCGTCATTATCATCATCGTCATCGTCATTATCTTCATTGTTCATCATCACCGCCACCATCATCTTGACCCTTATTTCCACATAAAGGGAATGTAATAATGCAAAGTACAACTTGGAAGCTGTCCATTCTGCCTTTACTGTAATGCCACCTTTCACGATTACATATTTATTGCACCTAATACTCAGAGACACAAACACACAGACCTTCATTTTTTTTTTTTTTTTTTATTATTACTGTTTTCACTGTCACCTCTTACAGCAGAGTGACGTCCGAAAGCATGAGTTTCCTTCACCCACATGCATTCTCTCAACTTTCATAATATACAACTCTCTACACCAATGCAGGCTTGAAACATCCACACCCTGGCCCACTGATCACTTCGGTTCACGGTTTACCCTGCTTGCTTCCCGTTTTGTTAATCTATACAGCTGACAAAGAATCATCTCCTCAAACATATACCACATCATTCCAAGAAGTTTTGTTCCGTACACGCCTCTCGCCTTGCTGGATGCTCAGAATTCTGTGATTCGGAATCCACACCATTTTCACACCATTCTCACACCTTCTTGTCCTATCCTTTCCTGTCATTCTATTCTCGATCTGTAATTCTTCTCATCAGTTTCTCACCACCCATTCACTTCCTTTGACCATACCTCTTTAAAGCACTTTTTACAGTCCATTCCATAAATTACGTCTGTTTCTACACCCTTCTCGTACTGTTTCATTTCCCGCTTAGCAGAAGCAATATATCTTTCTGAGCTCACGGCTTAAGTGGTGGGATCACTGGTGTCCATCGAAATTATGTCAGATTGAGCGTGGAACTAACACCAACACTAACTAGACAACCATGACTCTATCTGTGTATGTATAACCAGACGCCTTAATCCCGCAAAGGATGCTCACAAACTAATCGCTTCTGTTTCATCCCGTCGGCTGTCAAACTGCCCTCTCTCCAACCCACACACACCCCTCATACGATACCTCTCCATCACGTCCCTTCATTTCATCCTTGGTCTCCCCCTCCCCATTCCCCTCACTCATTTGCACTCTCGTAGTCAGTCTCTTATTTACATTTCACTTAAACTTACACTTAGCATCCTGTACTTTTTACCTTATTCAGTAGCGACCCATCTTACCATGACACCTATACGTCCTCTCTTTTATATTCACCTACCCAATCCCACCACTTTGTTCGCAGTCTTCTTTTACCAACCACATTTTCCATGCACGTTTGGTCAGTGTTTCCCCAAATTTTTTTCGAAAGTCTCTCTGTTTTTCCTTATATTGGTTTTGTCACAATATTAATTACAATTTTTCAACCTTTGCACGAGTAAGTGTATTGTGTTCATAGACATCTACATAACATTTTCGAATCACAGAATTAATATTAGTTTTCTTCTAGTATTTATGAGAACTTTTCAGCCTTTAGAGAGGTGAGTGTATTGTGTTTAGAAAGTTGTGCCTCTAATCATTTTTCAGGTCATAAATTGTGGACTGTCACGAAGGAAGAATAATCGTACAACTTTCCCAAACATTTTCAGCGTGGATTTCAAACAGCAAACTGATGATAAACGAGGGAAATAAGTAAAAACGTAGAACAATAACCAGGAAGTGTATGAATAGTTAAGAGAGAATAACGCCTGGAGTGAACGTAGTGGATGGTGTAGGCTCCTGTGAATACTGTTGTGTGCGAGTTATTTTTATTTTCATTACTCTCCCTCCAGACGATTTTATTAAACGATTTGGTCCAGTTCTAAGTAGTAAGGGAGTCGAATAAGGCTACGTCTAACCCTTCCAGCTCTAAAAGTCTCTCGTAATACGAATAAAGTCGTCTTTAGGTAGCAAGAATAAGCTGAAAAGTATACGATTCAAGTAAAAGAGTTGTAAAGCAATAACGCCTGACGTAGAGGTAATTTTGTTTGATTTTATATAGCTGAAATCAGCATGATAGAGGGTTACTACTGACTAGTTCAGGCTGTTGAGAATATATATCCCTGTGTCAGTTATGATATTTGTCCTTTTCATCACGGTGCCACCAGATGATTTTGCTAAAAAAAAATTTTGAACGATTTTGTTAAACAATTTTGCTCGAGTAGTGAACGAGCTGCTGAAGGCTTTATGTACAACCCTTCTAGCTGGAAAAGTCACCCTTCCGTAAAGAGACCATCAACTAGCAGCAAAATCAGAAAATTAAAATATAAAAAGTAATAAAGATCGATGTCCTCAGTCTGGCGTTAATAAGCAATTTTGGCCGACGAAATCTCAGTAGTGTTGCTTGATCGTGTACATGTAGACTAAGTATGATGGATGGCAGGCGGGTGTGGGCGCTCGCGAAGGTATATTGCTGGGTGTGAGTTACGGCGCGTCGTTGTTTATGGAGAAAGACCTTGTATAGCAACCGAGTATGCTGTGGGTTTCTTTACTTTATTTTCATTGCCACGTCTGTTATTGCGCTTCTCCTCTATTTTATTATTACCAGGCAAAGTGAACAGACTATAGATATTACTATCAGTTTGTTCTTACGCCACTTTCAGGTACAGTTCTGTCATTGTTGCCACTGCTAATCAAGAAATGTTTCTATATTTTCACCTCTATCACTTATAATTATACTACCTACACCACTAATGATCTCTGACTCTGTATCTGTTTACCTCACAATCTCATTTAATTCTACCTCTGTCACTACTTCTACCTCAGTATCTCCCTTTAGTTCCCTCACAATCACATGTAATTTTGCGACTCTCACTTTCGATGACCTTTGAATATATATCTGTGTAAGCCAGTGTCTCATTATTCTATCAGTCACCTTTTTAAAATGACTTCAGTTGCAACCTACTATTCATACTACTACCACTATCACCTCCATTTCCTCTCTGTTGTCACGACTACCACCATTTCTCCTCTCACCAGCACCACATATCTGCTCTCACAACCACCATCCATGCCACTACCACTATCACTACCACTACCTCTTCAGAATGATCTCAGTTGCTGCCACTACCACCATCCATAATTCTGTTACTATTATCTTTCTTAAAATAACTCTAGTTCCTACCACTGTCACCATTTATACTCTCACTACCACAACTACCACCATTCGTACTACCACAATCAGCAGCACAATATTTCGCCATTTGCTGTTTGCACCTGCATAGTCATTATCATCAATACACGTTTTAACCTTTTTCCTTTCTCTCCTCAAGTGTGTGTGCTTTGTGAATGCAAATGGTGTGTGTGTGTGTGTGTGTGTGTGTGTGTGTGTGTGTGTGTGTGTGTGTGTGTGTGTGTGTGTGTTCATCGGCTATACATAAAACAAAAATTGACGTAGAGGGAGAATATCACACAATTAAAGGTAGAGATTATTAACGTTATTGGCCGGACACAAACGTTTTTACTCTGTGCGATTATCAGAAGCCATTAAAGACCAAGGAAATCGCCCCTAGTGTTTGTTATTGTCCAGAGCACCGCGTGTGTGGCAAGGTGAACCGCTTCGTATTCTGCGGCGGCAACCTTTTACTCTTGTTCCTGTCACCAGCATTATCATTTTAGTTTATGTTAGCTACTTATAGGCGAGTATATTTAGGTCATGTTTGTGTCCACAGCATACTCATTATATTTTGTTTTATCCGGGCTACATACAGATGATTTTATTCGGTTCATGTTCCTGTTCGCCTTATATTTGTATGTGTTCGATATGGCTGCTTAAGATTATTTCATTCATTTCATGATCCTCTCCACACGATATTCATTCAAGGCACTGTTTAATTTAATACGGCATTTATTTATTTTTATTTTTTTTTGCTAATTACTTACATTTGATTCATTTCAAATATTTCAGATTACAGTGACTCACGTAGCAGGAGAAAAACCTCTTCACCTAGGGAGGCCTCCCGAAGAAAAATCGTCGAGTGGTAGAAAAAATGAAATCGAAAGGCAACATCATACAGAAAATATTGATAGGTTAGGTCAGATAATTCTTTGCTAGATTCTTATTACCTTCTTGAATTAGGATAAACTGTTAGAGTATTATGCCTGAAGTGAGACCAAAGCAGAGACAGTACTCGTAGAAGCTCTCCCTTCAATAATTACTAGAAATCCTTAAAAAAGAAAATCGCCGTTCATGTTTTTATGCATACTCTCAGAAATTTCGTTTTCAAGACTAGAGATAGTAGGCTGAAGGAAACATTAAGGAAATTATGTTAGGTTAGATTATCAGTAAACTAAGTTAAGTTGTTGGGTTAGATACGTTAGACTGAGTTAAGTATGATAATTTATGTTAATTCGGGCTCAGTTAGGTTAGAAGTAAGGTTTGATTTGATTTGGTTAGGTTAGGTTAGGTAAGGTTGGGTTAGTTTAGTTTATACCGCACGAGGTGAAGAAACTAACCTGCATTATATTTCGAGGCCTCCTGTTTAGCGTTAACTGACCAGAATCATTAACGGTGCTTCCATTAAGATTTTTTCCCCTTTTAGGCGTTGGCAAGCTTTTACCAGTATTTCTTGTGCATGTGTTGTGGCTTTCCTTGCTGTCTCAGTCACAGATAAGAAGCTTCGGTGCCGGTATTATTGTTCCATTTTATAAGATTCGAGACGTTGCGAGCACATACTACTCTTAAGCAGCAAGATGGGTTGGGTTAGGTTTCGTTGGGTACTTTTAGATCGGGTTTATTTTGGTTTGGTTGGGTTGGGTTGGGTTACGTTGGTTTCACTTAGATCGGGTTTATTTTGGCTTGGTTGGGTTGGGTTAGGTTACGTTGGGTACTTTTAGATAGGGTTTATTTTGATTTGGTTGGGTTGGGTTAGGTTACGTCTGGTTCTGTTTGCTCGAGTTTATTTTCGTTTGATTTGGTTGGATTAGGTAGTATGAAGTAACTAACCGGTATTTTCTTTTAAGCAATTAAGGCGAGTTCTTGTCCTTCAACTCAACCTTAATATATCATCATTAACCGTGTTTCCCTTGGGTTTTTCTTTTTTCTTTTTTTATTTGTAGGCGTTGGTAGGCTTTTACAATATGAATTTTGCTCATGGCCTGGCTCTCCTTGATGGTTCAAAATCATATTCTCTTTGGCATAGATAGGAGGCGTCGCAAGACCGCTTTCTTGGCTATTTACTTTACATAGTGTATTATATGTTATCCTTGAGGCTCCTACGGTACAGTCTCGGCTGTACAAAATCGTCTGTCCCTAGATGCGATTGAGTACTAGAGTTGCCTTGATCGTGAGAGGGTTAATTGTACCTGTATTGCCACTCTCAGGCTTCTTTGGCCACTCTAGGCTGAATCACACACGCCTGGCTTCAGCTGGAATAAGAATACGTGAATTGTTCCTACCGTGAGTGTTTTTTTTTTTTTTCCTTGTAAATATATTTTTCCTTTTATTTTTAATTTTTTTTATCCACATAATAATCGATAACATCACGAAGGGAACTAAATTTAGGGATGGAAGAAAAATCGCTGACGAAGAGGTGTGAGGAAGTCTAAGCCAACAGACCGTTAAGACCTCCGTCATAAATAAGGTACTTCTTTGCCGGGCTACTGTTCTAGTTTTTAAGATGCTAGACGTTGACAGCACACACTGTACTGTTAAGCAAGAGAGAGAGAGAGAGAGAGAGAGAGAGAGACGATGACCGTGGTGAAATGAGCTGTAAGCCTCACTGCAGTAGCATGAGGAATATAAATCTTACTGATTGTTAAAACAAATGTGGGTTGATTGATAGAACTGTATACTTATTTCTCCACTGTCAGGGTGTCTATGTTTGTCTGTCCGTCTGTCTGTCTGTCTATCCACCATGCTGCAGAGAAGCTAATGGATAGATAATAACTGAAATCTTTGGAACTATGCTTATTTACCCAAGGCTTAATTTATTGTTATAGTGATGGTACAGTTCCGGACATGGAATATCGATACACATTTTAGTCGAACAATTATAGAACTCTTACATATACGCTGAAAATTTTACTGGGCTCGGAAGATCATATCAGTGGGTATCAAAATTCATCACTCACTGCTTCGTTATGTGTCGCAATGAAGTGAAGCGATATTTACGTCCCCAACTGTACATCAGAGGACGAATAGTGGTGGGTGTAATTACTGATGGGGTGTTCAGTAGAGCGTGTACTTACCTCTGTTTAATTACCACTGCGTCGTTGTCCTTCGTCATATATTTTCATCTAAATTCAATTATTTGATCTTTGGGTTAATACAGAAGGTCTCGTTTAATTTCAACACAATACTCCCATTAGTTTTCTCTACTTCAGTGGAGAGAGAGAGAGAGAGAGAGAGAGAGAGAGAGAGAGAGAGAGAGAGAGAGAGAGAGAGAGAGAGATGGAAGAAATCTCAGTCTTCCTAATGAGCGCCCTTTTTGTGTGTGTGTGTGTGTGTGTGTGTGTGTGTGTGTGTGTGTGTGTGTGTGTGTGTGTGTGTGTCTTTTTTGTGATTGAATGAAATGTTCGACATTTTCAGTGATACAAAGATTTGAGCACGTCTGTGTGTGTGTGTGTGTGTGTGTGTGTGTGTGTGTGTGTGTGTGTGTGTGTGTGTGTCTTTTTTGTGATTGAATGAAATGTTCGACATTTTCAGTGATACTAAGATTTGAGCACGTCTGTGTGTGTGTGTGTGTGTGTGTGTGTGTGTGTGTGTGTGTGTGTGTGTGTGTGTGTGTGTGTGTCTTTTTTGTGATTGAATGAAATGTTCGACATTTTCAGTGATACTAAGATTTGAGCACGTCTGTGTGTGTGTGTGTGTGTGTGTGTGTGTGTGTGTGTGTGTGTGTGTGTGTTTGTGTGTGTTTATAAGAGTTTATAGATGTATAAATTTAAATCAGTATGCAAAATATATTTGACAGTAAAACATAATAGCATGTAAATATTATCAGTGGGTATGAAGCATGTGTATGTGAACAAGTAGATGTAAATATATGCATGAACAGAGAAGTAGGGTGTGTGAATGTATAAATGAATGAGTGTATTCTTACCTGTATGGGTGTAAATGTTTATTGGTGTGTAAATGGTTATATGGGTGTGTGAGTGTATAAATGAATGTATGGGTGTATTCTTAACTGTATAGGTAAGGGTGTCTCGATGTGTAAATAGGGTGTGGCTGCTGGTAAAGATAGTAAAAGGTGACTATGCATCAGCTCTTTGCCACCTTGTGAAAGAAGACCTAATTTCCCCATCGAGAAGGTCACTCACTGCATGGGGCATGGTTTGTTAAGGGTGGTTCTCTCTCTCTCTCTCTCTCTCTCTCTCTCTCTCTCTCTCTCTCTCTCTCTCTCTCTCTCTCTCTCTCTCTCTCTCTCTCTCTCTATTACTTTACCTGTACCTCAATTCTATTCCCATGTTCCTCAAATTTTTCTGCTTCACTTCCCTCTCCCAAAATCACTCTGCATCTTTTCTTTTCTTTTAGTTCACAATTTTTCTTCTCGTTCTTTTGTTTTCATTACATTCTTCACTTCCATCTCTTTCCTTTATTCTTTTTGATTATCTTACTTCATTCTCCCCTTTCACACTTCCTTATTTTTCATTATTTTCTCTTTTTTTAATTCTTCCTTTCCTCTTCTTCCTTCCATTCCTATCCCCTCTCATTCTCCATTTCTTCATGCATTACCCCTTATTCTCTCCCTTCTTCCTCTTCCTCCGTCCTTCAGCTTGTTCATTCTTCCTTCATTTCCTCCATCCTCTCTTTCTTCAACAGTTTTATTTCCTTCTCCCTCTGCTTCCCATTTCCCTCTTCAATACCTTCCTTTCTGTTATTATCGTACCTCATTTCCCCTCCTTCGTCCCTTCCTTCCCTCCTTCCTACCTTCCTTCCTACTTTCCGTTTTTCCTTCATCCCTCCTAGCTGACCCCTTTCATTTCTGTTGCTGATTTTCTTCTTCCTCCTTCCTTTGTGTTCCTTTTCTAATTCATGTAAAGGATGTTATATCTTTACTAAGTTTTGTTACAGTAAGTAGCGCTTATATACAGTACTGAAGACTCGTAAGTTTCCAGTTAGCTTCAGTAAAGGATAATAAGTGACTTTGTATTTCCAGTCTCTCTCTCTCTCTCTCTCTCTCTCTCTCTCTCTCTCTCTCTCTCTCTCTCTCATTACTGCATCCCTCATGGCCGCTCCCAGTTTGTACCTGGCCTCTCCAGCTCCATCACCTTCCTACCTCTCTGCCAACTTCCTAGTTTCCCTTCCTCCTCCTCCTCCTCCTCCTCCTCCTCCTCCTTTCTGCTCTCTCCCTCTTCTCTGCTCCTGCATACTTCTTTGTTTTCTTCCCTCTTCCTCCTACCTCTCTTCATCCCCCCGCCTCCTCCTTGTTTGTTCCCCTCCCTACTTATCTATCTTCCTGCTTCAGTTGCTCTAGGATTACTTACTGCCTTCTTTGTACATCTTAACTTCCTATACCAACCTGTCCGCCTTCCTACCTGTCTGTTCCTGCTTGCTCTTCTGCTTGCCTACCTCCTTCCCTGCTTATTTTCGTTCCATCCTACCTCCCCACCCCTTGCCTGCCTATCTTCATGCCTCCTTTCATCCTTACATCCCTACCTTCCTACCTCACTACCTGCTTATCTTTTTACCTCTTTCTCCACATACTCCCTTTCCTTTGCATTCTTATTCTCTGCCTCTCTGCCTGCTATCCTACCGTTCTGTCTGCTTATCTTTCACCGTCTCTGCCTCCCCTACCTACTGTATCTCTCTGCCTGCATATCTCCTTTCTTGACCTCTGTCCGTATCTACCTCATTCATTATCTTCCTCTTCACTTCCATCTTCACCTGTTGTTATGTCTACCTCCATACTCTCCTCCATACTTGCCTGCCTCTCTGCCTGCCTGCTGTCTGCCTGTCTGCATGAGAAAGGTCAGGCAGAGGGTGGGGCACTGTCTGCTGCTGCCTGCTCCTGACCCAGCCTGCTTCCTGGAGAGAGAGAGAGAGAGAGAGAAAGAGAGAGGAAAAAGTTATAAATAGATAGACCTGTATAGAGACATTTTAAGCTAAAGAAAAATAGGTAAAAAAAAATATCTAACCATCCCCACCAAGAAAAAAAAAACAGAGAAAATAAAGAAAAATCCTTCCTCTGAAACCTTCTTAACTGCTGCACTTTTTATTTTACTTATTTCTGTCTTCTTTTTTTTTAGCGTATTTTTTGTGGCCACTGTTAATCAAGGGTTTATAGATCTTCAGTACTTCGAAAGCTACCTGGGTGCTTTCTTTCTGTATATGGTATGATGGGTGGGGGTGTGGGATAAGTGGAGGGAGATTGAGTGGGGGAGGGAGGGGATGAGGGAGAGAGAATGCGGGAGGGAAGGACGGAGGGTGGGAGGAAAACAGAAAGAGGAACAAGGGAAGTGGGAATTGTGGAGGATGGATGTGTTAGAAAGAGGAGGAAGTGTTAATGAAGGAGAGAGAGAGAGAGAGAGAGAGAGAGAGAGAGAACAGCTGACAGTAAAAGATGAAGAGTAGAAATAAACTCTGACACAAAACAACTGAAATGAGAGAGAGATGAAAGAAAATATGAAAGCTACCACTAGATTAGGAAAGGGGCGTGTCTGGCGTCTATTATGCTTGATGAGTGGTTATAAACAGAGCGTCATGATCCCTGCTGAGTGGCCTTCTGGATGTTAATAATGAAAATGGACCATTTTCGTTCGTATGGTTAGTATCAGATGGAACTACATGCGAGGGAAGGGAAGGTTTAGGTGGCAGGCAAGCAGGAAGATAGGCATGCAGACAGGCAGGCAGACAGGTTGGCAAGCAGGCATACATGCAGGAAGGAAGGAAGGAGGGAAAGAAGGAAAGAAATAAAACTGAGGAAGGAAGCAGGCAAGCAAGCAGACCAACGAATCAGATATATATGGAAGCAGATGGATAGGAAAGCAAGAAAGCAGGAAGGAATGCAAATGAACAGCTTGTAGGTAAATAGATAGATAAACAGACACAGACAACCAGGGCTTGACATTACACACACACACACACACACACACACACACACACACACACACACACACACACACACACACACACACACACACACACACACCATATAATAAGTTCCCTGTTGTAAGTGCAGCTAGTTTTTGCAGGAAAGAGAAGAAAGGGAAATGCAGATCATTTATATGTTCTTGTATTATTCCTTTTGAATCTTAGTTTGTTACGGAATTCGGACTCAGTTAGTTATTCAAGATGGTTTTTAAGCAAGAGGTAAGCCTGTTTGTGAAAGAGCAGGCAGGCAAACTTTATCACAGGAAGAAGTCATGCAAATATAAAGTGACATGCGAAGGTGGTTGACATGTAGTTGGTCCGCTCCGCCTCAGGGAACAGGTAATTAAGTCTTTGTTCAGAGTCAAACACGAAAATAAATAAATAAATAAATAAATAATCAAGAGGTGCATGGTGGAGGTTGACAGGTAAGCAGCTAGACAGGTAAGCAGTGTGGCAGGTACGTAGATTAAACAGGTAGGCAGATGGTGAATAATATAGGTAGACAGGATCTCAGGTAAACAGGCATATAGGTAGTAAAATAAGTAAGTTAAGTGGGTAGACAGGTAGATAAGCAAGCAGGTAGACAAATAAGTGAGAGGTAAAGCAGACAAGTTGTGAATGGTGTAGGTTGACAGGTAGGCAGGTCGACAGGCAGAGAGGTAGGCAAGTCGCTAAAAATAGATTGGAGTAAAAGCATGTTATTCTGAGGAATGTAACAGGTGAATGAGTGGAAGTAGATAATGTGGAGATAACTGAGAGGGAGGCTGTTAGTAAGTAGAAAGGTAAGTAGGTTGATGAATAAAACAGATGTTCGTAGGTAGGAAAATGGGCTGATGATGAAAGGTGTAGTTAGGCGGATAAACAGATCATTTTAAATCGGGAATGTGTTAACTATTTCCTGTGTGTGTGTGTGTGTGTGTGTGTGTGTGTGTGTGTGTGTGTATTAGTAGACACTGGAAGCTGAAAGTTAGTTCATGCTAACAAAATGTGTAAATATTCATACTGTCTCGGGTTTATTGAATGTAGAGGCGAAGGGGTGATGATGATGATGATGATGATGATGATGATGAGGAGGAGGAGGAGGAGGAGGAGGAGTAGGAGGAAACGGAGGAGAAGGCCAAACAAGGTGGAAAGACAATAAAGTGAGTAAAGGGATGTTCCTAAAAGTCCTTATCTCTAGGTCACCCCTTAGAGGATAATAGATAGACAGTTTAATGTAACTAATACCTGAAAAACATCACCATCAGGCAGGTCTCGATATTCACTTTATTTTTCCTTCATCTTTAAATATTTCTACATCCCTCCTAGTATTTATAGTCCTTATTTTGATATATCCTTCTCTGGGTACACACCATTCCCTAGCATAAATACACGACTCTCCCCCCATTTTATACACACAATCCCTCCGTCATCGTAGTACACTCCTATGTCCATCCTATGCACACACACACACACACACACACACACACACACACACACACACACACACACACACACACACACACACACACACACACACACACACACACACACACACACACACACACACACACACACACCGTCCTCCAACCTACACATCACAATTTTCCCCGTCACAAATCTTCCTACTCTTACCTCCCCCCCTCCCTCACCTTGCACCCACTCCTCCTCAGCTTTCTTACTTCCACTTCGACAGCTGTGAAGAGTGAGTTATAGCTAGCCTTGACATGTCTGCTTGCCCTCTTGCCTGCCTACTTGCTTCTCTGCCTAGTTGTTTGTCTGCTTTTTTCTGCTTGCCCTCTTGCCTACCTATCTGCTTCTCTGCCGACTTTTTTGTCGATTTTTTTCTACTTGCCGCTTTCTGTCTGCATACTGACTTCTCTGGCTACTTGCTTGTCAGATTTTTTTTCCTACGTGCTGCCTGCTTGCCAATTTGAACGTCCCTGTCTGCCTCTCTTCCTTCTTTTCCTATGAGCACTCTAGTTGTTTTTCTCCCAAACTTACTGCCTGCATTCTTTCCTACCTGCTTGTCTGGTTGCTTTCTTTCCTACTTTTTCCCTGTTCACCTGCCCCTACCGCTTGTTTCCCAAACGTTCCTGCCCTTACCTTTCCTTCCCCAATCTTTCATACATACTTACTCTTCTGCCTACTTAGTCTTACCTCATCTGCATTTAACTATCTGCCTGTCTTGCCCTTAACATTATAACAAGTATTGTACATCTCTCTCTGCTTTACATTATCTTCAGAAGAATGTATACAATAGCCTTTATACATTCCCTCATTCCTGTTTCCCGTCCGTTTTGCTTGTCTCACTATTTCATTGCAGGACGATGCTGGAGAGAGGTGCGCCTTCATGTGGTAGCACTGATATATCCACGTGGCTTCAGTGTCCGGTTATAGAAACGTCCTTCAGTTTCCTCCTTATCCCCCAAAAGAAGGATGGTGGATTGTTGGCCAACTTCAGCGTACACTTCACTGTTTTCACATTTTAGATGAACCTGGGGCAACGACTACTACAGTACTGCTATTACCCGCATTCCTCCATGTCCCCCTACCTCTCTGCCTTCGTCCTTGCTTTCCTAACAGCTTTCCTACTTTCCTGCTTGCCTTAGTACCTTCTTCTAACGTTTCTCTTACTGCCTTGCCTCCGATTTTCCTGCCTTCCTCCTTGCCTTCCTCACTTCCAACGCGTCAGCCAACACTATTGTAGTTAACACATCAAAGTGTTTGGCGCCATTTTTAGAGTTAAGTGTTTATACTTCGTCACTCAGTATTTGTTTTCTGTCTTTTACTTTTTCTCGCCGTAGTAGTTCTGGAGTTTGGTTATGCAGTAAGAACTAGGAACTTTTTAGCAGTGTTCAGAACAATTTGAGTATTCATTTCTGTGTGTGTGTGTGTGTGTGTGTGTGTGTGTGTGTGTGTGTGTGCACGCGCTCATAAAAAGAAATAGACATTTGCAGATTTATCTACAAAAAGGAAGGCATAAAAACGTCTTCACTTGCCGCGCATGCTCTGCAGGAGGCGAGGCAGCGAACTTGCGATGACGATCTCAGAAGCACAAAAGTGGCCCACATACCCCCCTTAAAAGACCTGGGTATGGTCCCACTGTCACATACATAAGTAATAGGCATTCAAACTCTGCCACTCACGTCTCACCCAACGAGATCGTCGCAGGAGCAGAAAAGTGGCCAAAACACCTCCTAAGGAGACAAAATTTTTGGCCCAAACTCAGAATGTCAGCTATGAGACCCCAAAGTGGGTACGTGTGCAGAGTTTCATTATAAACGATTGTCAGAATTCGGAAATGTACCACACTAGCAGGGATACCCGGGGTTGCCCGGGTAAAATCCTACGTTCGTGCATACCTGCATTGTCTGGGACCCTGGGTGGCCACTTTCCCTTTGGGAGAAGATCCCCGGGGTCCCTCTTTACGAAATGAACTTATATTTCTCCATGGGCCCATTTTCCCTGGGATATATTCCCGTGGACCTGTTCCTGCCAGGGACCAATTTTCCCCACAACTCACCCACCCATCCACCAACCAACTCTGCTCACCCACTCTGCTCATCCACCCACCCACCTACAAACCAACCCTGCTTACCCACCTTACTCATCCACCCCCACCCTCCCACGCTCGCCCACCTATCCAACCCACCCACTCACCCACCAACGTTGCCACACAACACCCACCCCACTCTGTTCACACACCCCACCCATCCAACCCTGCCCACTACACCCACCCAATCCTGTCCACCCACCCTTGTCCACTCACCCCACCCACCCTGTCCTCTACACCCACTCTCCCTGCCCCTCCACATCCACCCATCCACTCAAACCTGCCCGCCTTCCCCAACCCACCTGCTCTGCCTGCCTCACAAATCCGTCCACCTATCGAACCCATTGTAGCTAATTACGATTTGGTTATATAAGGTTTTAAAATATTCTAGCGTAATTGGCTGCCATGTTGAAATCATGCTGACTTTACTATTTCAAATTAATTCTAGTCTTGGCTCTCAGGGGCGCCACTTTAGCATCTGTAATATACCGTATATACTTAAATTCATCGTAAAAAGTTACACCTGTAAGAGGTGTTTAGAGAGTTCTATGTGCATTACCCTTGATTTCCACAGACAGACAGACAGATATTTTCTTATATATATATATATATATATATATATATATATATATATATATATATATATATACGGATACAGTACATACACTGTCCATATATACGGACTTAAGGTCAGTAAAATAGCTGAATGGCAAAAATTCTACTAGATATAGAACAGAACAGACAGGAAGACAGACAGATGAATAGATAAACATACAAGTAGATGTATTAGTAGACGAGTATAGATGGATAGTTGAGCCAACAAACACAGTATTTTGATAGACCGATACAGGCAGAAGTAAAGAGGTAAGTAAATATATAGGTAGATAAATACAGATAGATAGACAAGAAAATAAATAGATTCACCGATACTGGTATGCACAGATATTATGGATATTAAAATGGATTAATACAGGTAGACAGACATGGATAAATGATGGAGTTAGATAGATAGACAGATAGGTAGGTAGGCAGTTAAAGCTGTAAATAGATAAACAGGCAAACAGATAATTTCCAGAGCCAAAGCAGTAGACCTTTCTCCCAACATCTTCCCTGCTCTTATCGATCACAATAACCACTTTCAAAACGGCATCCTCCCAATCTCCCAGTCTCTCCCCCACCTATTAACCAACCAGAGCGGGAGATGTATGCCTAACAATTAAGAGGTGCACTCCACTTTTTTTTTTTTCCACCTTCCACACCCTCTTTGGCACTTTTTGCACGGTGGTGGAGTGGTTTATGTGCTCTGCTCGGCGGCAAGTTTTTCCCTCCGTAATGCCTCAGGATCCGGTTCAGCTTGCGACGAGGGAGTGGTCAGTAGCTGGACTTTATAAATTGTAGGTAATTATTTTTTTTAACTTTGGGTGGATGGCGGTGGTGGTGTAAGAGAAAACACACTGGGCTCCCATCCGTGAAGTCCCAAGATCGAGCCCCGGGCCGACTTTGGGGTAGAATTTCATTTACCTCACCCTGTTTGTCCTTTCAGAACGGAGATAGGGACCCAGATGTGTTAATCGACGGTTGTGTGTCGATGTCTGGAGGATTGTTTGGGTGTTTTCCTTGTCAGTTACATCAAGGATTATTATTATTATTATTATTATCATTATCATTATCATTATCATTATTATTAAATTCTTACTATTATTATTATTATTAACTAGCAACACATAAGAAAATCGATTTTGTTTTTCCCCGGCCGAACACACTTTTGGAGAACCCTCTCATTCCAAAGTACAGATGATTCAGACAGTAATATCGCTCCTCAGTTAAGTCGACCAGTTATGAAACTCCTATACAATATTCTAAAGAATTTTGTTGGACTCCGAGGATCGTTTTGTTGGATTATGAAAGTCGTCGCTCACTCTCTCGCTGTATAGTAATTACATGAATCAGTAGTTGTGTCTGGACTTGTACCTCTCATTGAACAGATACAGTTGAATTCAGATGTTCCTTGTACAGAGAGACTTCATTCGTTAGTCTTTTTACACTGAGGGAAAAGTTAAGGAATTAGTTAGATCACTGTTAAGGGTTTATTTCAAGTCCACGAATGTTTGAAGTTCACAGCAGCGTCAGAAGTGGCCAATAAAAGCAGAGCAAACTACTGAACAGCAACATATATAAACATTTTCCTCCTTCATTTTCTCACTTTATCTTCCGCCTTCAGAGTAGAGACAAGGTCTGGCCGGTGGTTGAACATTTGGCTATCGAGCAGCCGGATGGAGGTCAACATCATTAAACCAAATACTCCTGTTTTATCTTCCAAAGTAATCCATGCTGGCAAAAGTAAAATAAAGTAAAGGCGCACAGTCATGCCCAAAATAAACGCGGGAACATGGTCACTGCGGACAAAAATCGACTATCAGTGACAAACAAGGAACGAACCAAAAAAAAGATTCGGTGCTTAAAACCAAATTGGAGGAAAGGAAGGAGCGGCAGAAGATGTAAACGGTGAAGAAGCGAATTTTGGAAGGAACAAGTGTCGGAACTTAATGTGTATGAGGAGTATTTGTAGACAGGGGAAGTTTCTCTCTCTCTCTCTCTCTCTCTCTCTCTCTCTCTCTCTCTCTCTCTCTCTCACACACACACACACACACACACACACACACACACACACACACACACACACACACACACACACACACACCTGCTTCATATGTTCCCCCACCTTACCTCTTCAGCCTTGAACAAGATGACGTCCACATAATGTATTCTCGCCACGATGAAAGGAACAAATTAAGCTTTTGAGATGCAACTAGTAATGAAGGGATCAGGGCCACTCTCCATTAACCTATTTAATAATTGATGGCGTCTTTTTATTTTTTTAATTCCCCAAGATGACATTATTCAGCTTTTGAAGGAGAGCTCGTAGTGAAGGAGCCAGCTAATTGACTGGAGTTTTGTGTCTCGAATTAAAAAAAAAAAAAATCAGCATGGATAAAATACACAAACAGCTACATCTATAACGTTGAAAAAGTTAATTAAATTTTTATTTACATATTTTTTAATCCGCTGAATGTCTGCGTGGCACTGTTACCTCCACCAACGAAGTTGGAGGTTATGTATTCCCCTATTTTTCTCTTTTTGTCCACACGATATCTCCAGAAGTTTTCAATGGATTTCAATGAAATTTTGTGGAAGATTGGGCCATGGACTGAAACAGAATTTATTAAATTTGGGGGCGGATCCGGGCCCGGATCCGGAGTATCCCGCACAATATCTCCAAAAATTCTCAATGAATTTCAATGAATTATGTGGAAGGATGAGTCATGGACCATCAAAGAATAAATTAAATTTTGGAACGGATCCTGATCCAGTACAGTATATCTCCAAGAGTTCTCAGTGAATTTCAGTAAAAGTTAATGGAAGAGCGGGCCCTGGGTCAAGGAACAGTTGATTAAATTTGGGCCGATCCGGATCCTGTGTATTCCAGGCAATATTTCCACGGATCCGGATCCTTCTGAATGGCATTGGCGGAGGTATGTGCTCTAGTTCGGGTATGAAATGCATCTGTAAAAAAAAAAAAAAAAATGTAAGTATGAAGCGCAATTGTAAAAATATATAAATATGAAGCACACGTGTAAAGAAAAAAAATGTACAAATGGTCTGCATGTGAGGTGGATCCAGGATATAGAAGCCTTCAATCCCGTGTGAATGATAATGTGACCTATTTCACTGGGCGTGATGTTTAATAATTCTCCTGCCTTTGTGTTTTCTCTTTCCTTGTTCTTGGAGCCTTTCGTCCCATCTTTTAGGTGGAAATTAGAGTACGCATGATGACTTTGATTTCTATAGGTTTCCTCTCAGTTGAACTAAATCGTTTCTCAGGCGTCTGATATCACTTGAAATAAAGATGATGTGTCCAGTGCAGCGAAAGAAATTGTAATATCCAGGTAAAACGTATTAACAAAGGTAAACGTAACTTTATTGTATTGTAGCATGGAATTATTATTATTTTCTTTGCCATTCTTACTGATATGGGTAGTGTTGGTGACGAGTAGGAGGGAAAATAATGATGCTAATAGTGGAGTTCCCTATTTTTAATGACGATAGTGAAGTAGCTGTGGTGGTAATTATATACGACAAATAGATAGTCGAGTGTTGGGAACGTCAGCCCCTTGAGTACGGTGACGTCTCTTATCAGTTTTCTTGCTATTTCCACACGAATTTACCCAGCTTAGGAGAGACCTGCTGGAGTGAAAGAGTCGAAAACAAGCTCCATTAACCGCATCAGTACGATATGTCACTTATTTCGTTCCTATTACCGTCTTGCTATTGTGTTTATCATGAGAGAGAGATCTGAGAGGGTTAATAAGTGTTGGCTGAGATGGTGATAATGGTGTTTGTGGTGGAAATGTTTGTAGGTACGACTGATGGTGGTAGTGATAGTGGTAGTCGTGGTGGAGATGGTGGCTGTTACGAGTTGTTACGAGTACTAGCGATCGTGGTGATAGTGGTCGTCTTGGTGGAAATGGTGGTAGTTAACGACTGGTAGCGGAGGTGGTGGCGATAGTGGTAGTGATGGCAGAGAAAAGTAGAGGTGGTCGGTAAGAATGAAAATCCTGTTATAAATATGGGTGTTGTGAACCGTAATGTCAGTAATTGTGCCAGGAGCAAGGCAGCCTCCGTTACATGGCCATCTGGTGCTTGCGAACATATGCGCAGGCACACGGGCAGAGGCGCAGGATTACAGGTGCAGGCACGGACTAAGGACACATGCACCCTGTCGTATGCATAAGGTCATCAAGCACAAGAACATAATGACTAGTACAAACACGTCACAAGCATAATTACACAAACACAGGCACAGTAGGGCAAACACATTAACGCAAGCACAGTCACAATAGCCCAAACACTGTATTAATTGCTAGCACAAACACATCACAAGCATAATTTCACAAACACAGGCACAGTAGGACAAACACATTAACGCAAGCACAGTCACAATAGCCCAAACACTGTATTAATTGCTAGCACAAACACATAATGTCACAAACACAGGCACAGTAGGGCAAACACATTATCGCAAGCACAGTCACAATAGCACAAACACAGTATCTGAAGCACAGTCGCAGTAACATAAATGCAATATAATGTCGCTTGCAAATATACAGTAACACAAACACAAGCACAGCATCACAAACACAGGCAAAACACAAGGAAAATAACTATCACAAAACACAGTATCATAAACGCAAGTAGAATATTAATGCCCTAGTTTACAAATACAAAAATATAAGCACTGAACCACAGACCAAGGGAACAGATGGAACGGACAAGAACACACACAAACAAGAACGCTGGAGGCAGAACAGTATTACAACCACAAACACATTCTCAAACACACAGAGCACACAAGAAAAGCATTCAGTCATACTGACATGTAGAAAGCCACAAACACAACACCCCTAGACACACACACACACACACACACACACACACACACACACACACACACACACACACACACACATTTGCAAGAAAAAGTGCGTTCTAGCAGGCACACCTAATTGAAGCACACAAGATACCTTTACATGCGGGTTTAAGCACATGCAGGAAAAGATATAATTGCAAGCACAGGTAAACAAAAGCACGTACTCTTAGGCGCAGGAAAGTAATACCACATGTTCAAAAGCCCGTGTAAGTAATGCACATACTCGTACGCACATGTGAGTTAAAGCGCACATGAGCAAAAACGCATCATTGTCGCACATGATTACATACATGGAAACGCGAAAAAAAAAACATAACCTAGGCATGTACAAGCGCACACACACACACACACACACACACACACACACACACACTCTCTCTCTCTCTCTCTCTCTCTCTCTCTCTCTCTCTCTCTCTCTCTCTCTCTCTCTCTCTCTCTCTCTCTCTCACGCGAACCAAAGCACACTGAGAGTGTCCGAAAATTATCTGTACAGTTTCTGTCCGTTATTAAAAGTCAGCCACGAAGTATAGAAATTCCAGTGTTCTCCCATTTTACAGAGAAACTTATTTACTTTTTTTTCTGGTTTTTGTGTGTACCAGTTTCTGACACTTTAGGCCTTGATCGTCCGTCAGTCCCTGAATGAGACATCCCCTGACAGGTGGATTGGCCGTGGGGGTGCAACTCATTGGCCGGCTGGATGTGATTTCTTTCTTTGGGGATTCGTCAAATATCTTGTGTTTAATACTCGGGTGACAGACACTGATGATGTAAAAGCAAGAATCACAGCTGCTGTTGAACGAATTGATGTGGATGTGCTGCAGCGTGCCTGGCAGCATCTGGAGTATCGATTGGATGTTTTGTGAATCACTTATGGTGCACATATTGAATGTTTGTAACGTTGTTACTTTAATCGAAAAAAAAAAGCGAAAATACAGATTCTAAATAACCTTGTTTAATAATTCTGCTGTATGTGTCTTCATTGATTTTATTAAAAGATGAAGTTGTACAGATAATTTACAGACACCTTGTACTTGCAAGCATACACAAGCACCAGACAGTTATTAACCCTGGCATACACACAGGTGCAGAAGCAAAACACACTGGCATATAACCAACCGCAAGCAGGCAAAAGTACAAGGGTAGGTATTAGAGCACAAGGAATAACACATTAAATGTCATAAACAAATCCATCACAGACACCAAATCCACAAGGACAGCACAGCACTTAGGCACAAGCACAGCACTCAAGCATAAGCACAGCACTCAAGCATAAGCACAACACTCAAGCACAAGCACAACACTCAAGCACAAGCACAACACTCAAGCACAAGCACAACACTCAAGCACAAGCACAGCACTCAAGCCCAAGCACGGCACTCAGGCACAAGCACAGCTCACAGGCACAGAGACACGGATGCAGGAACCAGAATGTTGTTGCGCAAAATACAGGAAGCAGAGAACAAATCCAGTAATATTTGTCCTTTCCATAGACAGTCAAACAAAAAAGCCAACGATCGTTTCAGTCTGCGATGCGTGGACACACTGCATTTAATCATATCATTCCGATGGTATTTTTTTCGTTCTTGCCATCTCCGGGAGATTTAATTCACCCTAGGATATGATTTCGAAATGATAGGGGTTAGATACAGCCGTCATTTTCTCCTGCATTGAAAAGCGTCTTCCCAGAGCTAAGTAAAACCATCTATGGGAAGTAAAAATAACAGGAAAAAAAAAAAGTGCCCTCTTAATGAAGAAGTTAAAAGTACACGCACAAATACACAAAATTTCACAGATACTGGGGTAAATAAATGAATATACACACAAGCAAAAATAGTATGACACGCATCAGATGTTTACGTACAAGAACAAGCTACAACACAAGTACAGTATACAAAAGTAAAAAAACACCAGCATAGGAACACAAGCTAATGATGAAAATAACACAAACACATGTACCTAACACACAACACAAGCACAATTAAACAAACACAAGTATAAAGGAGCTCAAACACAGGTAAATCATACCAAACAACACAACGTAAACACAGAACATATGCATAAATGACTATAACCAAAAGAATGCAACCCACGGAAGACATTAACAGATATACCCTTACTGTATAATGTACGAATTAACTGGTGCTTTCAGTCTTTCATTTATGCACCTGGTAAGCTCTAATATTGTCTAACTTAGTCTCAGTTTCTCCCTGCCTTCGACGTCCATTTTTTTTTTTTTTTAATGCCTTGTGCCCATATATACTTTTTAAAATGAACAGGTCTTGATTTGGCTTTCATTTTTAAGCGTCTTTGCATTTGAGAAATACAGCATGATCTCATCCTTTGATTCTCTTTTTTGTAGAAAATAAGACCAAACGTTGTTATTCAGGAGCTACAAAAGAACACAAATATGCAAGGAAAACAGGCACAAACACAAGGCAAACACACACAGAAAAAATCACATGTGGAAGCATAAACTAACAGGCACACAAAAGCAGAATCATGTAAGAACACCGACAAAAATACAATCACACAAGCACAAAAACACTATCGGAGGCATAGAATACAAGCACACAAAAACAGAATCTTTAAGAAAACAAAACATACAAGAACACAGGGATAAGGACATCAGAACCTAATTACAAGCAATAGAGCACACAAGCACGCAAACACCGGCGCACATGCAGACAGGCAGGTAGCGGGCCAGCTTAATTTTTTTTTTTTCTTTTTTTAATACGAACGGTGTTGAGCTGGACGTAACTGGACTTCTGGCTGCACCCTTTATTCCCCTCTCTCTCTCTCTCTCTCTCTCTCTCTCAACTTTATCCATCTATCTATTTATCTATATTTCATCTCATCTCATTTTATATCTTATCTCATCCTCACCCCCTCAGTCTCATCTCATACCTCATCTCATTCTCACTCCCTCATCTATGTTCCTCCGTTTCACCTCAGTTCACCTCTGCCTTATATCACTCCCTTTCATCTTGTTCCGTCTCACAGCATAGTACCCTTTCTCTACTCTCTCATTCTCTCCTCTTTCCTCTCAATCCCTCTGTTCATCCTTCATCTCATCCTGCCACTCCCTCTCATTCACCCTCTCACCTCCCCTGCCTCATCTTACTTTCTCTCCCTTCTCCTTTTTTCCCTTCTCTTCCTCTTCCTTCTCCCCGTCTCATTTTTCCTCCTCTTCTCAACTCCCCTCTTCCTTATCTTTTACCTACTGTTTCCCCGTATCATATGCTTTCCCCATTCTCTCCTTTAACTTCACCCCCATCTCTCGTATCGTAAACTCTAGATGCCGGTATGAATAATCCCCTTTCATTATTTTTCCTGCTCATCACGATAGTTCACAAAGACTCACACTTCACTCTCCTCTCCATCATCTCACTTCGATCCTTACTCTTCATCCCAATCTTTTTGCCAACCCCCCACTTTGCGTTCATCTCCTTTTGTTCTTCTTTATTCATCTCTTCCTTTGTCCCACCCGTTTCATTCTTCTCCTTGTCATTATCTCAACCCTCTTTTATTCTCCCATTAAGTTTTATTCATACTGTTCTTCATCTCCTCATTTCATCCCTTTCCATTCATCCTCTCACTTCACCTCTGTGTCTCTGTAACTTGCTCCACTTCTTTTTTTTTTTTTTTTTTTTTTTCGTGTTAACCTTTCGTCCTTTCGTCTCGTGCTTTTCGTTTTGCTCCATCACTTCGCCTCTATTTTCTGTTCTCACTTTATCCCGTTATCTGGCCCGTTCTCCTTTACTCCCTCCCTCCCCTCTCTCTCACCTCCGTCCCTCCATCAGACCTTAACTTACTCCCTCACTCTTTGCCTTCCTCCCTCCTCCCTCACTTCGCTTTTCTCTCTCTCTCTCTCTCTCTCTCTCTCTCTCTCTTACTTCCTTCCTCCTTCCCTCTCTCACTCCTAGCCCGTCTCCTTTATTCTTTGCCTCCCTTCCTCCTTCCTTCCCTCACTCCTTGCCCGTCTCCTTCATTCTTTGCCTTCCCCGCTCTTCCTCTCTCTTCACCTCTCCCAGTCCCTACCTCCCTCCCTCTCTGTCTCCTCCCTCACCTCCTTCTCGCCCTTACCTTTCATCTTCCACCCTCATTGCGTCCTATGTCTTTCCCCTCATCTTCCGTCACCACCCATTACCTTCCTCTTTCTTACCATTCACCTCGTCCTCTCACTTCTTACCTTCTTCCCTATACCTCCCTTCACTATCCTCCCATATACTCCGTCTCCCTCCCTCACTCTTCCCTCATCACCCTCTCACCTTTCCCTTGTTCTTATTTTCATCTCTTTCTTTCTTACTCATCACCTCCCTCCCTTCCTTCTGTCTCACTTCACACCTCCCTCCCTTCCTCCTCTCTTACTCCCTGCCTTCTCATCAGTCTTCACTTCCCTTTTTCATTCCCTCCTCACTTCATCTCACTTCTCCACACTACTGTCCCTGCTTTCACCTCTCTCCTTCTTAATCCTCTCCCTCCTCTCAGCCTCTCGCCCCGTCCTCTTATCCCTATCTCTTAACCTATCCACCATCTCGCCCTCTCATCTCTCCTTTAACTTTCATTTGCCACTCTTGCTCTCCCCATTCATCTCTGCCTATCTTACCTCCCATTCATCTCACTTTTTCGCCTCTCCTTTTTTCCACCTCTCCTACCCTCCTCGTCACTCACGTCACTTTACACCTGGCCTAATACCCATCCCTCACACCCACCTTCATAACTCAGATACTCCTCTCCTGTTAAACTCCCCTCTCTTGTACCCACTCATCTCATCTCACTTCTCCTTTCAACTCTTCTCACATGTTTCCTCATTCATTTCTCCCTCTTCCTTTGCGGTTTTATTTTTTTTTTTACCTCCCCACCTAACTGTGCTGCCCACCATAACCTCATTTCACCTTGTTCCTCGCATCCCGCTCTCAGTTCCATATATATCTCACCCTCTTGTTGTTTTTCCTCTGACTAACCATCCTCTTTGGTATCCTTGTCCTATTCTGGTAGCTTAAGACACCCATAACCAGAAGCTGCTTTGCATGAGTCAGGCGGCTTACTGAAGTTATCCTCTTTCCTTCCGTTATCATCCTCTTTCATCACTTACCCCTCACACTTTCCAATTTGTCACACTTATCCTTTTCATTCCACACCTTCACCTCTGTCACCCCATTCTTCCCTCACTCTTCTCCTTCCTAGCCTCTCTCATCTCCCATTCCTCATCTCGTTCCCCTGTCTGTTTCTCGTTTTTTCCCTCTTTTACTCTTCTCTCTAACTTCGTGTTCTCGTATCTGTATTTTCACAGTACCTCGTTCCTCTTATCTCCGTCTATGTTTTCCTTTTCTTTAGTATATAATTCCTTTTCTCTACCGTCTACCCTTTTCACATCCCACCTTATTCATGTCATCTTTTCTGTTGCTTTTCTTTCACACACTTTTTCCTTTTCTTATCCTTCCGTCTCCCTCCCCCCCTTTTTTCCTTGTCTCTCTCATATTTTTTTCGATATCTTCTCTTTTCACATCTTTTATCATATTCCCATCTCTTTCATTTCCCCTTTTCACTTCCTTGTCTTTTTCATCTCTTCTTTTTATGTCCTTGTCCTTTTCCTCCACCCAACCTCACTTCCATTTGCCTTTAACCTTCATTATCTCTTGATTCATATTTGTTTTTCTGTTTTTAACGGGTCTTGAGTTTTCATACTGTATTCTTATATTTCTCTGATGCTCTTGCTTACTTCTGTACTTCTGTTCCTGTCTCCCTCTTTCTCTCCTTGTATATACCCCTTCCCTCTCTCCTTTCCCCTTCATCCCTCCTATCTCATCTTTTCCCTCCATCTCCCTCTCTTCTTTCCTTCTCCCTCTTCCCTCCTACTTCTTCACTTCCATTCTCTCTCTCTCTCTCTCTCTCTCTCTCTCTCTCATCTTCCCCTTCCCCTCTCTCCCTCTTTTCTCTCCTTCTCTCTTAGCCTTCATTCACGTCGATCTCTCTTTTAACCTTCCTCGTCCTCCTCTAAATCACGTCACCTCAATTCTTTCTTCCTCCTTAATAGATGTTCTTCCTCCTCCTTCCTTTTCCTCCTTCCTCTTCATCTCGTCCTCCATTTCTTCTCCTCCCTCTCTCCCACCCTCTTTATCTCCCCGTCCTCCTCATTTTTCTTCCTCCCCCTCCATCTTCCTTGTTCATCGTCTTCCTCCTACCTCTGTTTTCTCATTATTCCTCCTACTTTGCTTCTTCCTTTTTGTTTATTTCCTCCTCCTCCTCCTCTTCTTCCTCCTTCTCACTTCTTCTTTATTATACTCCTTCTCTTCCTCCTCCTTCTCATTTCTTCTTTATTTTCCTTCTCCTCCTCCTCTACTGAGCCCCCGACAGAAATAATAATCTTCAGCAGTTAAAGTTCAGAATGTCTCCCTGATGAAAGTTGCAGTTAAGACGAAAAAAAAAAAAAAATTCATTGACATTCTTAGGCATGGGGAGGATTTACTGGTGTGTGTGTGTGTGTGTGTGTGTGTGTGTGTGTGTGTGTGTGTGTGTGTGTGTGTGTGTGTGTGTGTGTTTTATATATGTATGTATGTGCGTGCGTGTGCCTGCATGAAGCTTGAGCAACTAATTAAATAAACAGGAAAATATTTATCTTTACATGCTTTGGGAAATGTTTATGTACCTGTGTGTGTGTTTATATACGAAGAGTTTGACACCTTCAGTATGAGAGTGGTAAAACATGTACTTATATCATTAATGTATTTTTTTCTGTAATTGAGAGAGAGAGAGAGAGAGAGAGAGAGAGAGAGAGAGAGAGAGAGAGAGAGAGAGAGTATAACCACCAGTGTTGTATTAGTCAGTCTTATTTCGAAAACCTCAGACTTGTTTAGCCACGCAGTCTGATCGGCAATAATGTCTACCGAAATACCGTAGTCGCACTGTAGCCATCAGTAATTACACGCTTTCATATCTCTTTATCACTAGACGCTAGACTGTGTACGATTTTGGCCTAACAAGATGACCTCAAGGCATTTGTTAGTACACAGCAAGGACTCCTCATTTCCTGAAACTCCATCTTAAATCCTCCTCTTCCTCCTAGTCATCATCATCATCATCATCATCATCATCATCATCACCCCACCGTTCCTCATGTTTCACTACCATATCATTCCACCTGGTTCTCGGTTTGTTACTATGAACACTACCACTGCTGCACTGTTACTTTGCCTACTACCACCAGTAAAGCTTCTACAATACTCCTTTCACAACTGCGGTACTACTACTTTTTAGCCTCCTACTGCGGTTACTACTACTTTTCAGCCTGTCTTCTTCTAGCCACCTCATTCTCATCACACCCACCTACAATAGTCAGTCTCACACACCAGTTTGCTCCACATGGCCAAATCACATCAGTGCACTTCCACTCATTGTCTGCCTGTAAAACACTGTGACGGTAATGCTCTCTAACTCGCTACCAATTCAGGGTGGATGAGTTGCAGAAGCGAGTGGGCTAAGTCGGACAACAAAGTGCGATACGTATATTATAAAGAAACGCTGACGAGTACAGATATAGTTTCCTCGAGTCATGGTGCGAGAATTTGTTATATGAAAATGCTTGTTTGTTTTTAAACAGCACGGAAAACATTGACAGGGTTGAAGGGAGGTTGGACTGGACTGAGTGTGAGGTTGAGTGAGGCGTGAGTTGAACTGTATTGAGAGGGAGATGAGTGAGTGAGGTGGAGGTCTGGATGAGTGGAGTGTGAAGTGCGTGAGGTGAAAAGGAGATGAGTTAGACAGGGATCCGGATAAGGTGCGGTGTGTGGTGAGATAGGCAGGATTGGGAGGGAGATGAGTGAGGTGGTCTAGATTGGGAGGGGTGTGAAGTGAGCGAGAGTTGAGATAGACTTAACTGGAGAGATGAGTGGGCTGGGGGTCTGGATAACTGTGGGTGGGGTGGATTGAGTGAGAAGTTAGTAAGGGAAGATGAAAGATAGTGAACTGGATTGGATAGGGAAATGAGTGAGCGTAGGGTGGGTTAGGATGAGAGATGAATGGGACACGACATAGGGTGGGATTGACTAGATTGGGTGGGATATTGTGTGAGGGTGGGATAGACTGGACTGCGTGGAGGATAGAGTGGGGGATGAGTAAGTTCAGAGCAGAGTGGACTGATTGGGAGGTAAGTAAGGGTAGATCGAAGTAGATTGGATGGATGGTGAATGAGGGAATAGGTTTACAGTGAGGGATATGGATGGGGGTGGGCGGGATTGGATTGGATGGGAGGTAAGTGAGAGTGGGACAGTTTTGGATTGAGTGGGAGAAGATAAATATGATATGGATAAGAATGAGTGGAAGGTGAGTGAGGGATGGAGAGGACTGCTGGAAGGATGGGGTGGACTTAACTTAATGAGGAATAAGTGATTGTGTTAGATGGATTAGACTGAGTGAGAGGTGAGTCAGGACCAAATGGAGTGGTGTAGAGTAAGGTCGTTGAAACCTGGAATGGATGATAGGGTGATAGGTTGGAAGGGAGGTTAGATACGGTGAGGGTGGAATAGCGAAGGGTGAGGCAGGGCAAGAGTAGAGCAGGGTTAGGTGCGGTAGGGTGAGGGTCAGAATATTAAGTGTGAAAGATCTAAGGATGAGGTGGAGTAAGAATGAGATTTGATCTGACAAGAATGTTGCATAACGAGGGCACATTATGACAAGGGCGGAGGATCCAAGGGTGATACAGGATGATAGAGGAAGGACCAGGGGAGTAATGGAGAAAAAACTGACAAGAATGAGGCAGGGTGAGCGAGGGTGGAAGATCGAAGAGGGAGGAAGGTTAAGTGAGGGTGGACCAAACAGGGGTGAGGCAGGGTGAAGGGTGAGGAAAGTGTGTGTTAAGTAATGTGGATCAAGGAAGCGTGATGGTGACAAATCTCATCTAGGGAGGGCAAAGGGTGAGGGAGGGAGCGAGGGCAGGGGCGAGCTCAGGGTGACATGGATGATGTAATGAGAGAAACTGCCCCCTCACCCTCACCTCCACTCTCGCCCCGTCGTAAGCCTGACTGCGTATGTAGGTCAAACTTTACTATGCATATCGTTAACTGGATCTCAACCGGTAGGGGGCATTATGTTAAAGAAGGCTATAAAGTAACTGGTCTTCTGATTTAATGATGCCTATCTTTATCATAGCTGCTTGTGTGTTTGTTTTTATTCGTGTGTGTGTGTGTGTGTGTGTGTGTGTGTGTGTGTGTGTGTAGATATAGATAAATAAAGAGATAGAGACCTACTGTATAGATAGACAGATGGAATAGTTTCAGGGTATGTAGGGAGGTAAAATATAAGTTTATAGGGTGTAAGAACAGAGACAGACAGACAGACAGATTGGCAGAGATAGATCGAGACAATCACAGGTATATATATATATATATAATATGTAGATATATATATATATATATATATATATATATATATATATATATATATATATATATATAATATGTAGATATAGATACTGTAGATAGTTATCTACCTCCCTCTGTTTATCTACTTTTGTCTCATTTTGCCTGGCTATTTTCGATCCGTCATTCGCCTGATTTCTTTTTTAATAAGTGACGTCTTATCCAGCCTTTGTATTTTCCGACTTTAAACCCAGTCTGTCGAGTACTGCTTAACACTTTTCCGTTAGTGCGTCCGGTATGACTTCAAGATCAGGACGTCGACACAAGCTTTCCTAGTTTCTTACCCCATTCCAATTCACCCTCTCATCGTACGCTTTATATCGTTCAGCCTTCACCTTCGTTCTCGTTGGCTTTCCTTCTTCCCACGATTATTTAGTATTTACACGCCTTCCCTCGCCTCTCTCATCCCAGTACTCTTTCTCGCTTTCTTCTTCGCATGCTTTTCATTTCTTTTCTCATCACCCCCGCCCCCCCTCTCTCTCTCTCTTCTACTTTCCTCCCACTCTTCACCTCCCCTTCTTCAAGTATAACAAAGCTATAATGCAAAGGGAAAGGAAAGTAATCAGCAATAAACCTTACAGGCCTTTCGAGGGTGTCTGTTACAGGGAAGACTGTGACTGATATACTGCATGAACTGAAGATAATATTTATGACTATTATAGTTGATTTTATGAGGTGAAAATAAAATAGTAAAGCTATTCCATGTACGGTTGCCCACAAAAGTCGCATAGTCGATCGTGGTCTGTCATTGCACCCCAAACACCTAACCCTCCCCACCCTCCGTCCCTCACTAACCCAATGTCTTAAGTGCACTGCGGCCAACTAAAACGCTTCTCTTTCTGATGTTTCTGATTAACTGCCTTACACTGACTTGGTTCACGAAAGCAGAGATCGGCTACACTATATTTTATCTTATTTTTAATGGCTGTACCGAGATCCGTGTGCCGAATTTTTAGACGCTGGCTTATGGTTGCTTAATAACATTCTCGTAAATTTCCTCCCAGTGTTGATATATTCTCGGCTCAGATATTCTTGGTTTGTTTTGCAGTAGGCTTACACGTGTTGTCGACTTGGTTATTCTTGGTTTTATTTTTACGAGCGTTGTAATAAAAGTCAGTTCCTTTCTTTATTTAATCTTATTCCCAGATTGTTTTATTTTCAGATTAGATATATTCTCACCTGAAATGTATCCTCCTTCAGTTTATAATCCGCTTGAATTTAGTCTCGTTTTTCCATTACTCCACATCGTCGTCGGCCCAAATTTTACCTTACTTTCTATTACATTTTTTTTTTCTTATTCCAAGGCTCAGCGGAGAAAATGAGAGCCTCTGTAATTCGGCCTATTACGGCATCTGGTGAAAATGTGGGTTCAGTGTGGGTTCATAGAGGCGAGTTTACTCATGCGGAAGGGGCATTCACACACACACACACACACACACACACACACACACACACACACACACACACAAACTAGATCACCGGCACGGTTACACTCAGATGAATTTACGGTGACCTGCGTTGACCCGGCCTGAAAACTGTGAGCTGATCTGAAATGAATTGACCTGAATTGAAGTAGCTTTGCCTGGCCTATATGGACTGACATGAACTGGACTACACTGGCTTGGACTGAGCTGACTTGGACTGAACTGACTTGGATTGAGCAGACTTGGACTCATCTGACTTGGATTCAACTGACTGTGAACTGACTTACTGAGCTAACTTAGTCTTACCATAATTCCTGAACTGAAACTGAAAATTAGACGGAATGAAGTGAAATTTGACGCTCCTAACCCCTTCAATCCGATGACTTCCTATTCTTCATTTTATTGTAGTTAACACCAGACGATTATGCTCAATCCAGTAGATTTCTTTAGTTGGACGGGTTAGATATACCTTCATAATTTCTTTCAGTACTAGGGCGCTCTCTTAATCTGAATAAAACCGTCTGCTCGCAACAAAAATATAGTACACAACACGTCATTGGATTTAAGAGGCTCATTAACCTTTTGATGACATGGAACTTTCTGAAGCTGAATAAAATCTTGTCTCTAGCAAAAAATGTCCCTTAATTAGATAGAAAATACATCGATATTCTCTTCATCCTTTTAGAACGATATGGCGGGTTTTCTGGTTCTGTTGCTGCTACTGCCAAATGGTTTTATTCAGTTTAGAGACCTATCGTAGTGACAGGGTTAGAGAGAGAAAATAATCTACTTTTTACTGGTGTGAACGTAACTAAACTCTATGCTGCCAATATCCATAAAGTGTTTGCCAAGATTTCATGAGTGCCTTACTGAGAATAGTTAAGCATCTGCAGTGAAATTCATCTCAAACAGCTTTACTACACACACACACACACACACACACACACACACACACACACACACACACACACACACACACACACACACACACACACACACACACACACACACACACACACACACACACACACACACACACACGACACTGAACTTAATGACAGAACAGCACTAAAATGCATGACACCGTTGTACCGAAATAATGACCAACATGTACTGAAAGTGTGACAGGGGTACCGAAGTTTATGGACAGGTGTATTGAAGTTAATGGCAGGTGGGTTTGAAATTAATGACAAGAGAATTGAAGTGAATAAGTTAATTGATATAAATGATAGCTGTAGAAAGTGATGGCAAGTGAACTGAAAATAATGACAAGTGTACTGAAATTAATGACTCCTATGTTCTGAACTAAGTGACACAGATGCGTTGTTTTTAGTGTATCGAAAAGAATGACAGGTTTATTTTTATTAATGAAGATTGTGCTGAAAGTTTTTACACAAGTGTATTGAAGTTAATGATAACTGCTGAAGTAATTGAAGTTAATGATAACCGCTGAAGTAAATATAGTCGTATAAATTAAGTAATTATAAATGAACCGACATTCGGGATATATTTACGAAAATTAAATGACAGCTGCACAAAGTCTTATGACACTAAAAAAAAATTACAGAAGTGTGTTTGAATCGACAGGGAGCTCTAAACTTAACATTACACAGAAATTGACGACAGAACTGTACTGAATTCTGAGACCCAAAGCTGTACTTAGCGTAGGCCCTCTAATGCGATAACATCTCCGGTTTTTCCTGCTGATACCTAAGGATACAATTTACCTTAGTGGAGGCTTCGCAGCGAAGGATTTAATGACCCAGAACAGTACTGAAGTAAAGAGCAGTATTGCATTGAAATTAGTAACATCGAACTCTAATGAACTTCATATCACAGCTGCATGTCATCATTACACACCTGATAATTCTTCTAAAGTTAAAAGCATAGAACTGTGCTGAGCTTAATGACAAATGCACTGAAAATAATAATGAACTTTAACGAAGCAAAAAACATTAATGCTTAAAAACTAATACCACACAATTGTACTAAAATTAGTACCACATAATTGCACAAATACTGATACCACAAAATTGCACAAAAATTTATACCACACAATTGCACAAAAAATACCACAGAATTGCACAGAAATTAATACCATAGAATTGCACAAAATTAATACCACACAGCTACACAAACTTAATGACTGAAAAAAAAAAGAAAAAACTGCTGAAATAGTGAGCGTAACTATATTCTGAATAATAAAGCAGAATACAATGAAATTTAATAATACACCTGCTCTGACATTACCTGCCCCAACCAACCCACGCTCCTCCGTGACATATGAGCTCCAACCCTTCCTCTCCCCTCTTCCCTGGCCCTCCCCTCCACTTCCTTGGTCCCCCACCCACTATAACTTATCACAACACACTCTTAAACGTCGCCTGCAGCCGCTTCAAGTCCGGGACCTTTGGCCTCCTTGGAGTTGGTTAATTTCTTCTTTCACTCCTTTTTTTTTTGTTTTTTTTTTTGTTTTTTTTTTTCATGACGTAAAGTGTGAAGAAAGCAAAGTAAGAATGCCAAGTGACAAATGTTTGGCATCGTATGCAGAAAGAGAGAACGAGATAAAAGAGAATCTAGTGACTGATATGGAAGGACATAAAAAATCCAGGTTCCAATAAAATCTACTGCCTAACATTTTCATTTATTTTCATTCATCAGAGAGAGAAGGGGTTGGACAGGGAAGGACTAGTGGGAGAGACTGCATAGGGTGGTGGCCAGTTTCTTCATTTCTTCTCATAAGAAAGAAGTTTTACATTGCTCTGGCAAATCATTTCTATCGCATTCATTCCCTCAGTGCAGAACATAACTTTATCTTTATTCTTGTTGCTGCCAAACTTAATATTTTGTGCAGATTAGGAAAGACCCCTCTTACGTAGGGATTAAAGAAGGCTGTATCTGGTCCCCCTCCACTCCGAAAATGCTGTTCTAAATCGAATATAATCATCAAGAAGTAAGAATATAATAAATCTGACGTCTTCGGGCTGAAGGACTCGTAGTATAGGATGGTGGTGGTCAATTCCAGTTTTCAGACCGAGAGGAAAAAATTTTATGATCATCCAGTAAATTTAATTCTTCTCTATTTAAGGGCAAGGTAGTGTTGTTTGTTTCGTGATGCTAAGAAGAAGAATTGGAAAAAGGCATCATCGCTCTGAAATGGTTAAATGATGCAGATGTTACTAGACTCCTTGTGATATGATGAAGTGTGGTAATTTGTGTAATGCGGTTGAATATGTTCGCTTATTAAGAACCACTTGTTCCATGTGCCTGCCAAATAACTTAATTATATACCACGTCTTTCTTGTTGGTCTGCGAGATGCTTTATTACAGCTTTAATGCCGCCGTATTTGTTATCTGAATTTATTACTTGTCACCACAGTTGGTTAACATTGTATAATAAAAGCATAAATATTGTTAATGGCAGTATTACTAATCTTGCAGCATCGTTCATCAGATGAGAGTTGATAAGCTCATCAGTTATAACGGCAAGTTTCTGGACGTGGATGGACCAGGACCTTTAGGCTGTTAAGATGGTTCCCTCTACCTTCACACTGCAGTTTAAGCAAAGACAGGTACTCATGCCAACTCATTTGAAACTTTTTTCCTTGTTCTTCCTGTCAGAGTCAGTTCCTGGTATATTGTTAATCCAAAGATGACAAAAGGCCATATCTAACCCGAATTGATCAGATGGTTGTAGTATGAAATATTCTGCGCCCTTATTGGTTAAGATACCATTTTTATAATGGTTCTCTTGCGTCCTGGTGTCAGGAAAGATGGCCCTATTCTGCCTTAATTGTATGAATCGTTGCTTGAAGGAACTGTACGTCCGATCATTTTCAAAACACTTTCAGAACTACATCTGTCCTCAAACGTCCATCTACCGTCTTTGCGGGTTTATAGTTTGGTCCTATGTTATAGTTCTGTGACGGTCCCCTTTCTTCCTCCTGTGCACCCTCTGACCCACAATGGAGTCGGAGGTACAGTTGCGTTCAGTTATTCCTTTACACGTCTATGGTTGCGAACTTACGAAGCGAGATTCCAGCCTTTTCATCCAACTTGAATAGTGGTGGTTAGTTTAGCAAGATGTAGTGGTTAAGTTTAGCAAGATCTCATTGGGTTTGAGATGACCGCGAGACTGTATGAAGGAATTATTAACCCAGGCTGTACGTAACTTTTAAAATGATGGTCTTCTTTTAGCAGTTCAGCTAGACAGTGACTGTGAAATTTTCTTAAACTGCTCACGATACCTCTAATTGACGAAAAGATCCTGCCAGTTGCCCAGAAGAGAAAATGCTAATTTATCCCCTTCACCACGATGACGGATGACGTCTTTATTTTTTCTTGCTACTACCAGACGATTTTATTGGATTTATTTGAGAGCCAAAGTAATGGAGGATTTAATGGAGGATTTATCTAACCCCTCAGGTATCATCAGTATCTCTTTAACCCCTTCCATCAGGTGACATTTTTTTTCCATTTTGTTCTTCAAGGCTGACCTTTATTGGTGAAGAGATTACTGAAGGTTGAACTTAACTCCTCCAGTTCGATAAGTCCATGGCTGAAGATAGTCGCCCGGTGGTGGTAGTTGCAGAATATAAAATGTCATTGGAGGGAAGTGGTAATGCTGAGCAAGATCCGATAGCAAGATCATATTTAAAACACGTCCTTGGGCTGCAGAGGCAGAAGAGTAAGGAGGAGAAAGATATGAGGCAGACGTCTGGAACAAGCTCGTGAACAACATTATTTAGTGCCACTGCAACCTACTTTCGTTTAATCACTATTGCAAGCTCGTCCAGTGCACCTGCTACCACTGTATATATATCACACTTCTGGCAACATTAGTACCTCAGTCGCCATCATTACTATCAGCAGCAGCAGATTTATCACCCACTGCCACCGTTACCACCACTACTGCTCCCATCACTACCACTTTTAAAGCTGTTGCTCTCACCGTTACCACCACTGCTACCATTAACACCATTATCACCCTCACTACCTCCATCATCACCACCCTTACTGTCTCCACCATTACTACCACTGTCACCGTCATCATTGCTATTATCACTGTCGCCATCATCATTATCACCACTGCCACCAACACTACCACAACCAGTACCATCACTGCCACCACTCCTATAATTACCACCACCACTATTACCATCACTGCCATCAACATCAGAACCATCACTGTCATCATTACTGCCACCACCACCACCGCCACCACCACCATCAATTGGGGCATCAGTAATCTGGTTTAATTCCTGGTTTTATCATGCCTTGAGAGTGCTATAAATAATCGTATCAACACCGCCATTCAAACTACTTTCGCTCCTACCACTGCGCTCGTTATTATTCTTTAGAGATTGGTAGACCCACCACAACCAGTCCACCGTCAGTACTATTGTTCTTTATCCCTAACTTGATTATTTATCCTGCTGCAGTTTCTTTCACGCAGCTTAACGGCAGAATAAGATAGTGTTGTGGCACTGCACCGACGCCATAGCACTTCCTTTTGACTAACACGATATTCTAATGATAATCTGTTACTACATCTCGGCAGTCATGATGGTAAGATGACAGTTTTAGGCGAGGTTGGAGTAAAGACAATATACCACCTTAACCATCACAACCAACATTACCAATATCACCGCCAACACTACCACCACAGTAATCAGGTACCACCATAACTGTCACTGCCACCACCATTACTACCATCACTACCACCACTTAAAGCATCAACAGTCTGGTTTAACGCCTGGTATTAACATTCCTGAGAGTGCTATAAATAATGGTATCAGCACCAACATTAAAACTACTCTGGCTCCTACCACTGCAATCATTGTTATGCTTTAGGGACTGTGAGATTAACCACAACCAACACCACCACCAGTACTACTAATGCTGCTACTACCACCATTACCGCTACTCACCACCACGATTACTATCACTACCATCAAGACCACCACTGCCATGACTGCCACCATCCCTGTCACCATTACCACCACTACCAACATTACCAGCATCGCATCCATTAACACCACAGTCATTATCAGTCATCACCATAACTGCCACCACCACCATCATCATCACCACCATCACTACCACCACTTCAGGCATCAGTTGTCTGGTAACTCCTGGTATTAGCATGCCTGTAGAGTGCAATAAATAACGATGGCAGCGTCATTAAAACTACTCTCACTCCTGCTAAGCTCATTATTATTCTTTGGAGAGTGCGAAAGCCACCCAGTACTAGGATACCCACAGTCACTACCAGTACTGCCACTACTACCACAGCCAAGTAAAATTATCACACACACACACACACACACACACACACACACACACACACACACACACACACACACACACACACACACACACACACACACACACACACACACACACACACACACACACACACACACACACACACACACACACACACACACACACACACACAGAACCCGCTAAGAACTACAGAAATCATAATATTGCCTCAGAAAACATTAAAGGACTGCAGCAACGTCAACCACCATAACTACCACACCTTCCATCAGTACTACCACAACCACCATAACTACCACACCTCTCAGTACTACCACAACCACCATAACTACCACACCTACTATCAGTGCGGTCACAATCACCATAACTGCCAACCAACACCAACAGCCACCACTATTACCACTCCCTTCCCACTACATCTACGGCATTCTCCACCCCTGCCAGTACTTCCCTCACCCCATCACACCCCCACTACCATTTTCAACCTCTACCATCACCACCATGAATACCCCCTACCCCACCAGCATTCCCTTCCATCTCCACCACCATTTCTCTCATCCCCACCATCTTTTCCTCACCCCACCGGCACCACCCCCTTTTCCTTCCCACCCCACCTCACAACCCCCATCATTACTGCAACCCCCCACATTACACACCTTACCACCCACCACTATCACCCCCTTCTTAACCACCCCCACCCACCACCCCCATCCCCTAAGCATCACACATCCTACCACCCACTATCATCATCCACTCTCTTAACCACCCCCACCTTACCACCCCCTTTCCTAACCACCCTCCCCATCCCCACCACCACCCACCCTGTCTCACCACCACCATTACCACTTCACGCTCTGTAGTTTAGATAGTGATAGTGATGACTCAGCCTCACCTCATCCTCACCAGACCCAACTCATTCACCTCAACACTCACGCTCACTTTCAGTCTAGACTTAACCCATTTTGTAAGACTTGCTCCATTTTATTTTGTTATTGCCACCTCAGAGGACTTTATTAACCTAGCTGAGACGCGTGTTTAAGCAAGGCTGGTGTCACTTTATTTGTCTATTTCGGGATCGTGTTCATCTATTTTTTTTTATGGGTTATTGTTTGTCGATTTTTTATTATTACTATTATTATTATTATTATTATTATTGTTATTATTATTATTATTATTATTATTATTATTATTATTATTGTTGTTGTTGTTGTTGTTGTTGTTATTGCCACAAACGTTTATTTTGCTTGAGAGAATTAACATCTGCCCTGAGGGGTGTGAAGCGTCTCCCGTAACTTCTTCAGCCAGAGGACCTTTTTTTTTTATTATTATTATTATCATTATTACTCTCGCAGCCGCCAGATTATTTACCTAATTCACATCAGGTAAGATCTAATACGGCTGAATGAGTTACGTTTCCTCTTGCCTCGCAGCCTACTTTTTTTCCTCCTTCATTCCCATCACTCTGAGAAAATTCTTCTAGTTTTTCCTTTCGTTCATTTGGAAGTTTCATTTAATAAGAGTTTTCTCCTCACCCTCCATTTCTTTATCCATCTGTCTGTCCGTCTGTCCATCTGCCTGTTTATTACCTGTCTATCTATCTACCGTATCTATCTATCTATCTGTCTGTCTGTCTGTATATGTCTGTGTATACCTCTGTCCATGTGTCATCCATCTACGTATGTCCCGGTACTGTACCTGTTTGCCTACCCATTTACCTTCCTACCTTTCCACCTATGCACCTACTTTTCTACCTCTCTGTCTGTATATCTGTCCACCTGTCTGTTTCGCTGTCAATCTGTCCATTAGCAGAAAATGCAGGTCGCCCTCCCTCACAGACACCTCCACGGTATTCCTCCATCCCTTTGTCTTCCTCTCATCTCCCCTTGTCTATTGACCTCTCCTTTGTTCCACTGTTGTTCCACGTTTCCAGGCTACCTTAATGCAGTTTGTGAGATTTCCCTTAAATGAACGAAATCGTCTGTTCTTAGCCTGAATGGAGTACTTAGATGCTTGCAGAAAAAGCTACCCGATTTTTTTTTTTAACTCGAGGACGTGTTATTTTTGGTCTTGCTGCCGTCTCGATGATTTCCTTCAGCTTTAAAAATAATCCCACGGCAATAGAAGGATTTTTGAAGGCATATGTCTAACCCCTCCCATTCGAAAAGGCTGTCCTGAGTTGAATGAAATCGTCTAGACATGGCGAGAGTTAAATACAGATTATCACGTTGAAGGAGTTAATGAAGCTTGTTGATTCTTCTTCATCTTCTTGAATTTCCCTCACCTGAGCAAAGTCTTCGGTTGGAGCCTTAGCCTTAACCCCTTGAGTCAGTAACTTTTTCTTTCTTTCTTTTTTCTCTTTTTTTTTTCTTCTTTCTTTCTTTCTTTCTTTTTCTCTTTTTTTTTCTACATCCAGACGATTTTGATTCAGCCTAAGAAAGACATCTGGTACTAAAAGGTAGTAATGTCTATGGTCCGGATTCTCGTCGGGTTAAGGAAACTCCCAAACACCTATTCTCTAGCGATTTGTTTTTGGATGTGCCTGGTTAATATCTCTTTGTACGTTATTTATGCAGAGGATGGTGGTACTGGAAGGATTTACGAGACACAGGGAAGGACAGTAAGATGTCATAACCAAAATAAACCACTGAAGAAAAGATGTTAGGGATCCTTATGAGAGAGAGAGAGAGAGAGAGAGAGAGAGAGAGAGAGAGACCTTAAATCTAACCACATCGGCTCGAAATATCACTCCTTTGCTGAATAAAGTTTCTCCTGCGTTGAATAAAGTCTTTCCTTCGCTGAATAAAGTCTGCTGCGCTAAATAAACTCTCTCCTGCGCTGAGTAGTCTCTCCTGCGCTGAATAAAGTCTCTCCTGCGCTGAATAGTCTCCTGCGCTGATTAAAGTCTTTCTACGCTGAATAATGTCTCTCTACGCTGAGTAAAGTCTACTGCGCAAGTCGTCTAGAGACAGCAAGAAAACAATATAAGCAACACGTCATCAGAGTCAAGAGGTTTAACTACTTGTATTATAACCTCTCTCTCTCTCTCTCTCTCTCTCATATAGAAATTTATTTAACCTCGGTATCTGAAAACCTACGGGCATCATTTCGCACGTTTAGTTAGTGTTATAGAGGGGTAGTCTTAGAAGTGGGTGGGGGTAAGGGTTGGGGAAGGAGAAGAAAGGGGTGGGGGAAGAAGCAAAAGGGGTTGGGGAAGAAGAAGAAAGGGTTGGGGGACGGAGATGAAATGGGTGTGGTAAGAAGAAATGGGTGGGGGAAAAAGAAGAAAGGGGTGGGGGAAGGAGAAGATAGGGGTGGCGGAAGGAGAAGAAAGGGGTGGGGGAAGGAGAAGAAAGGGGTGGGGGAAGAAGAAGAAAGGGGTGGGGGAAGGAGGAGAAAAGGGTGGAGGAAGGAAAAGAAAGGGGTGGGGGAAGGAGAAGAAAGGGGTGGGGGAAGGAGAAAAAAGGGGTGGGGGAAGGAGGAGAAAAGTGTGGAGGAAGGAAAAGAAAGGGGTGGGGGAAGGAGAAGAAAGGGGTGGGGGAAGGAGAAGAAAGGGATGGGGGAAGGAGAAAAAGGGGTGGGGGAAGGAGAAGAAAAGGGTGGGGGAAGAAGAAAGGCTTGGGGGAAGAAGAAGGGGGTGGGGGAAGGAGAAGAAGGGGTGGGGGGGGAGAAGAAGAAAGGGATGGGGGGGAACTTAAATGATTACGTCTCATTATTTACTCTTCTTGTTACAACCTGGTGATTTTTGAAGAGCTTTGGGGTGGTCCGTCATAGTACAGGAGTTATAAGTGCGACAGAGTGGAGGTATAAAGAAGAGTAGGGAGTTGTCGAGGGAAGGAGGGGGTACGGATAGCGGTGGGGGGAGGGAATGACAATCTCTCTCTCTCTCTCTCTCTCTCTCTCTCTCTCTCTCTCTCTCTCTCTCTCAATGAAGTTATATTCTTTTTTAGTGCACGGAACCACCAGATTAATTTATACAGCTTTTGAGAGACCTGTAGATTTCAGTATTTCCATTCCTATTTTTTTTTTTCTTTTCTCTTGCCACAATTAGATTATTTTATTCAGCTTTGAGGAAGTCATGTAAAACAGGGGGAACTCACAGGCAAGGGAGGGGAATGTAGATGGGGAGGGGCAAGGATGGTGGGGGGAGGGACCTAAGATTATCTCCGTAAGGCCTTCAATACATCTAGTCTCTCGTAGTAAAGGGGTTTGAGTACGACAAAGAGGGAGGGTGTTGGGGAGGAGAGGTAGAAGGGAGGGGAATGTCTAAAAGGGGAGGTTAGTTGTGGGAGGAGGGGGGGGACACTGGGGAAGGGTAGGCGGAGGTTGGATGTAGCACTATCTCCTTAAGCATGTCAGGCTGTAACACAATAACTTAGACTGGAAGCTCGTGTTACCGCCTCGCTCAGGTTTAATTGGAAGCAACCTGTTGGCCCAATCAAAACACTGATCTACCCCCCCGTTTGAGTTATGATTGGGTGCCTGGATGGGTGGGGGCGGGGAGAGGGGAGAAGGGAGAGGAGGAGGGAAAAGATGAGGGAGGGGAGAGGGGGAAAGAAAAGAGAAGAGGAGGGAGGGGGAAAGCAGAAGCAGGGGAGAGGAGGAAGGGGGAAAACAGAGGGAGACAAGGGGGTTGAAGAAGAGGTTGAGGAGAGAAGGGAAGGGAAAAAAAAAAGGGAGGGAGAAGAGGCAGGGGAGAAGAGGGAGGGAGGGGATAAGAGGAGGTAAGGGATGAGAGGACGGGAAGTGACGGAAAGCGTGCTGAAAAATGAAAGGACGAGAATGGATTTATGTAAGCTGGACGAGGAGGAGGAGGAAGAGGAGGAAAGAAGTAGGGGGAGGGAGGAAGATTAGAAAGAAGTAGGAAGATGAAGGGCTGAGAGAGACATGGGAGGGAGGAAGAGTGGGAAGGAAAGGTGCAAGGAGGAGAAAGAAGAGGACGGAAGGAAGACAAGGGAAGAGGAAAATAAAGAACTGGACAAAGAAGGAAGAGACAGGAGAGGTGGTGAAGAAAGAGGAATAAGAGGACGTAAGCTGATGAAACAGACAAGGTTTTGGAAAGCACTGATTACAGAGGAATGGAATGACAAAGAAAACCTGGGGAGAAAGAGGGAAAAAGTTGGAGAATAAGAATAAAAAGAAAGTGAAGCAGTGATAAACCTACTGACCTGTTAGAGGCCATTTGATATAGGATGAGCTTTGACTTGTATCTCATCTGTGAGTAAAGAAAGATAAGTAAAATAAACAGGTTTCCCCTGACCACCGATCCTTTAAGCAAAAGTGGGCAGGAGTAAATAAGAAGGAAGTGGGAGAACTGCAAACTTACTGGGAAAGTGAAGGAAAGCATACGAGAAGTGGAAGGAAAAGGATTAGGTGCGAGTAACTAAAAGAAGAAATGAACAGAAAGAGCTTTGGAATGAGAGAGAGAGAGAGAGAGAGAGAGAGAGGGAGGCCCCATTCCTATAACTCACCGTCGCGATTAGACTGGTCCCCCCTCCTAGGTTATTTACTATTATTTACTCACCGATGATAAGGGGGGTGAGTGAGGGCCTGAAAAAATGCATTAGATGGTTATATATTGGTATTTACTCATGGCTGGGTGAGAGAGAGAGAGAGAATTTACTCCTAGCCTGGTGATGAGGGAGGGCTAGTGAGTAAGAAAAACTTTTGAAAGCGAAATAAGTTAGATGAAAAAGTGGACAGGGAGAAAAAATGTGTCATATTAAAGATAAGTGAGTGAGTGAGAAAGAATGAGGGTAAGAATAAGAAAAGGAATAGGATAGACGAAAAAAGATAGAGGCGAAAGCTAGACCAGTGATTGAATATTTATATATAGAGAGAGAGAGGGAGAAAAATACAACTGGACGAAATGTGTGTGAGAGAGAGAATGATGTTGTAAGAAGTATGTGAGAGAAAGAATAATTAGGAAAGAATGAAATGGAAGAGGAAGAAAAATCAAGAGAATACTTGACAGTGAAAGAATGATGGTAAAATAGAATTTGTGTAGAGAGAGAGAGAGAGAAATTAGACTATGATCACATAAACATTGAAGGAAAAGTATGTAATACGCGAGAGTTACATTAGTGCGTGACTGGAAATAATAGGAAAGAAAGAGTGAAGGGAAAGGAAGAGAAGGAGAATTATTTGACACAAGATAACATGATAAATTAAGGACAAAAATAGGACAAACAATAAACACTGTCTGTGGAAGCAAACAGGTGTGTGTGCGTGGAGTAGGTGCTTGTGGAGTGGGGTCATGTGCCTGGAGGTGTGCTCATCCTTCAGGCACGCACGCAGGCACAGGTGCAGGAAGGCAAGCAGGCAGGCAGGAGGCGAATGGTGGGGCGGGGCGGGCCAGCAGGGGCGGAGGAGGAAAGAGGGATATTGTGTGTTTATGGAGAGAGAGAGAGAGAGAGAGAGAGAGAGAGAGAGAGAGAGAGAGAGAGAGAGCAGTGTCTGGAGTGCTTGCTTGTTCTCTCTTCCAAGCACTGAGAATATAGTTAGCTGAGGGTGGTCTCTCTCTCTCTCTCTCTCTCTCTCTCTCTCTCTCTCTCTCTCTCTCTCTCTCTCTCTCATCACTTCACAGTCAAGATTGTTGCTTTGTCAGGTGCTGGTGACGTCATTGTGTTCTTGCTCACATCTTGGGCCTGTTTTTTTTATTATTATTATTTACTCAGATGATGGTGATATTAGCCTCCCTTCTAGCAGGCAGACAGTATTTTTCCTAGTCTCTCTCTCTCTCTCTCTCTCTCTCTCTCTCTCTCTCTCTCTCTCTCTCTCTCTCTCTCTCTCTCTCTCTCTCTCTCTCTCAACTATCTTCTTTTTTTTAGTAGATTGGTATATATTGATTTTAAGATTTGCAAGATTGGATGAAGGTCATTGATCAAGCGTCTACCTAAATGTGTAAATGATCCCGTCTCGTTTCAATAATATTTCACTTTTATTTTAATTGGTTAATATTTGTACTGCTGTATTATGTTGTGGTAATGATGGTGTTTTGGTCTGTGGGGATAATGATGCAGAGAGTGATGAGTCTGTTATTATCGTATAATTATGGTCATTAGGTTATCAGTGTTATTGTTATTAAGTGATATCGTTGCTGGTATAGGTTATCGTACTTTTTATTACTGCTGCTATTTTCTTTACAAGGTTCTATTTATTTTTTTTTTCTGCTGTCTTCATTTCTGTATTATCTTCTGGTTTAATTGTTCTTCCTTATTGCAGTATCAGTTTCTCTTCTTACCCTTTCACTTTCACTTTTCTAATAATTCTGCTTAGCTTTCGTGTTTTTGATAATGACTTTCCCAGTTTTTATTACTCTTCGTTTTTTCTAATTTGCCCTTTTTTGCATCATTATTTTTATATTTTCTTATTTCTTTTATTTTATTTTTTGTCTTTCCATTCATATTTCTTAATTTCTTTTTGCATTCTTATTTTTTGACCGATTTTTTTCCGTATTAGAATTTTTTTCCTGCATTATCTGTGTTCTCCCAACTTGCCTTTCATTTAATCTCATTTTTTTATTTAACACTATCTTTATTTTCATTGGAGGTTGTCTTTACTCATGCTTTATCACTATAATCTGATTTTTTCTTCACTGCAATTTCATTATATATATTTTCTGTATTGGTTTATTTTGTTTTTGCTTCCACATTCATATTTCTATTTTCTGCACTCTGATTTGTACCCTTTTTACTGATTTTTTGTTTACTTAGCTGCATTGTTAGTTCCTCTCCCAGTTTTTCTTTCACTTCATTTGTTTCTCCTTATTATGACTATCTTCTTTTATTTTATTTTGTTTTTTTCTTTCCCATACATTCTTTTTATTCCTTCTTTTACCACTTCTATTCTCTCTTTTTACCTTTTTCCGTTTCCTTTACAATTTGTTTCATTCATTTTTTTTTTTCAACACCGCCTTCTCCTCCTCCCTACTCCATCATCGCTATTGCTTATTTTTCCTCCATTTCACTTTTCTTCGTTTCTACTGTTGCATTTGCCCCTTCTTTATTATTTCCGTCAATATTTTTTCTTTACTTCTAACAAGACTTCCTTTGCTCTCTTTTGACATTCCTCTTCTTTGTTTATCTTCCTCAGTTTTCTTAACTTTTTTCTCAGTTTTTTGTTTTCCTCTTACTGAAACACTTTAAGATCATAATGTCATTACCTCTTATTCTTCTCTTCCATCTATTTATCCCCCTTCCCGTCCATCTCTCTCTCTTTTCCTCTCATCATCGTATGTCTGGTTTATTCCACCCGCAGAGAGAGAGAGAGAGAGAGAGAGAGAATGGTTCCCCGATTATTAGTTCGCCTTATTTGCGTTGTGGATCGATGGAAATAAACATCTTCATTGCGGAACGGATTGGACTTATGTTTACCCCCAAATCATTATGTTTACGCTCCAGTGGTGGGGAATATCGTAGCAAAATGTGTGGTTTGATTTAGTTTACCGTGTTTGATCTTTTTTTTTTATTTGATTTTTCTTTTCTTTGATTTTCTAATTTAGTAAAGGCAACCTAGGAATTAGACTTGGTTGATTTACAGTATTATTCTCTCTCTCTCTCTCTCTCTCTCTCTCTCTCTCTCTCTCTACCTGTCTGTCTACATGTCGATATCTGTCTGTCTGTTAATTATCAGTTTATCTGTCTATCTGTGTCTATCTGCATCTATCTGTCAACTCATCTCTTCCACGTACCTTCCTCCTCCTCCTCCTCCTCCTCCTCCCTGCCTTTACTCTCTTCTCCTCCATGTCCTATTTGCCCTTCCTTGAATTCCTCCACTCCCACTTCGTCTTCAATATTTTTTCTCTCCTTCTCTCCCCCTCTCCCTTCTCTCTGAACCTCGCATTCCCTTCTTCTTTCCCTCTCTTTCTTCTCTTTCTCCTCCTCCTCCTCCTCACCTGAACTCTCTTTCCTTCTCTTACCCTATTATATATACTTTGGTGTTCCCTACTTTTTTTTTTCTCTACTCTTTTTTCCCCATATCATTTCATTTTCTCCTGTCTCGTTTCTAATTTTTTTTTTTTTTCGTTCGATTTTTTACCAGTCACCTTTTCTCTTCCCTCTTTTCCTTTCTTCTCTCATTCACTCCATCATTTATCATCATCACTATCATCATCATCATCATCATCAATGTCATCATCATCATATTTACCACTTGTTCCCTTATAAAAAACAATCACATCATCATCATCATCATCATCATATTTACCACCTGTTCACTTATGAAAAACAATCACTTTAATAATAAACGTTTTTTTTTTATAACCTTGCACGTGATGGATGACACCAAAGAAACAAGACATTATTAGAAACAGCAGTCATTATTGCAAACCACTCTCGATAAACACAATATCCACAAACCCTTTCACGACTTCAGAAACCTTTATTATTTTTTATTAGCTACCTACAGACGATTTTGCTCAGCTTTCGTGTGGCCTGTTGACCTCATAGGGTTAATTTTTACAGTACCAGAACGTGAGGGTCTGGGATTTCTAACAGGTAGCTCAATTAATATAGCACAAGTCTAACCAAAGTATTAGCGTTATTTAGTCCAAAAAAGAATAGTTTAGCTTTGTCATGATTTTTATTAAGTGATGAATCGAGCCTTTTCCTGTGATAATTATACATGCTTAAGTTATAAAACAGTTGTGTTCTGTGTATGACACTTGGCTGTTTAATTAATGCCCAGTCCTTGTCAACGAATATTTTGCGAACACATGACAGGTAACGTATATGGCTTCGTGCATATAAAATTGTTTAGATAATAGTGAGGCAATTATAAATATGTTACAAAGTGATATGTTGAATAACCTTGATTCTTGTTTTAATGGAAATGCACTTCATCCCCAGTCTTTCTTGCTTTTCTTCTTCTCTCTGTTGTCTCCACCTTTACCTTCTTTCTTCTTATTATTCTCTTTACTTCCGTCCCTCAGTCTTAAATCTTCCCATTAGTTTTCTTATATTTATCCCTCCTTTCCTCTCTTTCACTTTCCCACTGTTCATCCTCTTCTTTCTTCCCTACCCATCTTTTCCCATCTTTTCTCAGAAGCCCACTGCTCCTCCTCGTTTTTAACCCCTCTCCCTACTCATTTCTAAGTTCCCCAAATCTCTACAACCTCATATCTTCCCCCACCTACCCTCTCCTCTTCCCAGTTCCAACCCTCATCTGTTCTTCCCTACTTCCCACCTTTTCCCTTCTCCTCTACTTCCCCTCACCTCTCCACCCTCTTTTACCTCCTCTCATCACCTTCCTCTCCCTGTCTTCTTTCTTTATATTTTCCCTGTTATTCCCCTCTCCTTTACTTTTCCCCTCACCTGTCCTCTCCTTCTTGCCCATTTCCCTAACCATGTTCTCTTTTTCTCACTAAATTATCTATAACCTTGTGCTTCCCCTCCCCGTCTTCAGCCCTCTGTAGCATTTCTGTTGCATCTCCTCTCCCAGCCCTCTTCTTGTCATGCTTACCTTTCCTACCCCTCCTCCCCTTTTACCTTTCCCATGTCTACTTCCTTCCTCCAGCTTCTTTCTTTCCTCCTTCATTCACTTTCCCCTGGCGTTCTCTTCTCTCCTTACCCCTGCCTCTCTATCCTTCCCTCTCCTCATCTTTCTTCTCCCACTTTTTTCCCTCCTGTCTGTCCTGACTCCCCTCCCCTCCCCGCCTCCCACACACGTCTGACCTGCCTGAGCGTGTGACCCTCCTCCTCCCCAGCCAGTGACCCCACTCAAGGTCATGGACACTGACCTCTCCTCTCTCAACCAGCCCTGCCCTGTCCTGCCCTCCTTCCCTGCCCTGCGTTACCCTGCCTCCTCCCCTGCCCCGCCCTGCCCTGCCCTGCCCTGCCCTGTCCTGCCCAGCCATGCCATACCATGCCATGCCATACCTTGTCTTGTTTTGCCATGACATGCCTCGCCCCGTCTTGTCGTGCTATGCGTTGCCCTGTATTATCCTGCCTTTCCCTTCCCTGTCTTGCCTTTCCCTGCCTTGTTCTTCCCTGCCTGGCCCTTCCCTGCCCTGGTCTTTACTGTCCTGCCTTTTCTTGTCCAGCCCTACCCAGCCCTGTTTTGACCTTCCATATCCTGCTCTACCTTATCCTGCCCTTCCTTGCCCTGCCTCATCCCGCCTCATACCCTCCCATATCGTGCTTTACCCTGTCAGGACTTTCCCTATAATCCTGTCAAATTATCTCTCCCTGCCTATATTTCCTGCCTCAGATCCTGATTTTGCCTACCCATACTCTGCCTAACTCTTCTTCCTACTGTCATCCCATGTCACTTCCTGCCTCCTTTTACCACTCCCTCTTTTATCGTGTCTCACTTAATTGCCTTCCCTTGCCTTATTCTGCTTCGCTTTTCTGCCAAGCCCTGCCTATTCCTTCCAAACTTTCCTGCCTTTCTCTGTCTTTTCCTTCCAATAGCCTGCCTTAATCTACCTTCCTTGGCCTTTCGTAACCTTCCTTTTATTCCCAGCCTTACCCTTTTTCCATCCTTGTCCTATCGTAACACTTCCTGCCTTTCCCCGCCTCACTTAGTTACTTGGCTTCCTCTTCCTGCCTTGTCTTGCCTTGCGCTGTCTTTACCACACCCTCTCCTTGCCTCGACCTGCCGCGCCCTGCCTTAATCTTACTCTTTTTTCCTTGCCCTGCCTCTTTTCCTGCCACGTTCTGCATTGCCCTGCCCATCCCAGCCTTGATCTACCCATCCCTTCCTCGACCTACTTCTCCCTACCTTGACCTGTCTCTCTCTCTGCCTTGACCTGCTTTTCCTTGCCTTGATCTGCTTCTCTTTACCTTGACTTACCCAACCCATCTTTTTACCTTACCTCTTCACCCTATTCCTTCGCTGTCCCCTAACCCTTTCTTTTAACCCAGTTCCTTCGTCGTGTCCTTTCACCCTGTCCTCTTACTTCACCCTGTCCCCCCACCTCACCCTGTCCCCCCACCTCACCCTTTCCCCTCACCTCACCCTGTCACCTTTCTCCACCATGTCCACTGGGGAGCCTTTCTACTTTCCTATGCTTGTGTTTGGCAGGTGAAATGATTACGTTAATTATAATCTATCCTGCAACAAACAGCCACGAAAATACCAATATGTCTGTTGCTGTTTGTTTTTCTCTGTAGTCGTAGATATGCACACCCAACCCTGACCTCTCACCCCATTCCCTTACCTCACTCTGTCTCCTTCCCTGCTCCCCTTTGTGAATAAATATGTACATAGGTCTTGCTTATACAGTTCGTTTGTTTTAATGATGATAGTATTAAAATTGGCTTGTATAACTCCTTCTCAGTTGAATAAAATCATCCGGGGTTAGAATAGAATAGTAGAGTGGTCCGAAGCATGAGAGGGGTAATGGTGACGGTATCAACACTGGCATCTGTAACTTAT
>NC_136967.1:7980000-8115000 GCF_032717465.1 Coenobita brevimanus | reverse complement strand
TACCCTCCCATCCCTCCCTGCCTTACCTTTCCTGCCTTACCCCTCTTCACCCTACCTAAACCTCCCTCTTCTCCCGTCCCTACCTTACCCTCCTCTGCTTTACCCCCCTGCCATGCCTCCCTGTCTTACCCTCCCCACCCTTAGCCTTCCTTTTTCCCCTCCCCCTCTTACCCTTCTCTTCCTTACCCTCCCCTCCCCTACCTCCACATGCCCTCCCCACCCTTCTCCTCCCTTACCTGAGACTTGATGGAATGGAGAGAGTGAGAAGGGAAGATGAGGATGGAAGAGTGGGGAGGAGAGAAGTGCAGTATGAGAGACAGAGAGAAGTGTGGGAGGGGAGAGAAGGGAAAAAGAGGTGGAGGAGGGGTAAGGAAGAAGAAGGAGGGGAGGAAGGAGAGAGGGGGGGAAAAGGAAAGGGAGAAAAGGAAAGAGGGAGGAAGGGGGAGGGAGAAAGGGAGAGATGGGTAAGGTAAAAAGTACACACCTTTCCTTACCCAGAGATGGGGAGGGGGAGAGAGGGGAAGAAGAGAGATGGGGTTGGATGAGGGATGGGACGAGGGAAGAGGTGAGTATGGGAGTGGGGAGGTGAGAGAGGGACCTGGGAGAGGAATAATTGGGAGAGGGCGTGAGAGGGGTAAGATAGTGGCAGGAGGGAGGATAGAGGTATGATAGATAGATGCATTAATAGATAGATGGATTGAGAGAGAGAGAGAGAGAGAGAGAGAGAGAGAGAGAGAGAGAATGGATGAGGTAAGGGTAGGATAGAATGAAGATAAATTGAGAGGAAAATGGATGCAAGGAGATGGAGGAGGGTGAACTGGAGTGTGATGGGAGGGGAGGGAATTGGAAGGGTGGGGAGGAAGAAGGGTAGCTGGGGGAAGGGAGGGAAGGGCATCGAGAGGGAAGAGTAAGGGGTTGGAGGGGGGAGAGGGAGGTAGGGGAGAGACCTTATGAAACGGAGGTGAGAAACTGAAGATAAAGGGAAAGGACGGGAAAGGGGAAGGAAGTGAAGATTATAAACTAAGGAAATGAAGAGAGGGGAGGTACAAAAATGGAAGAGATGGAGGGGAGAAACAGAGGGGTCAGCGGAAAACTAATCGAGAGGTGGGAAGAATGGAAGGAGTATGTGGAAGAGTGGAAATAATGCAATGAGGGAGAGAAAAGGGAAAGTGGAAGAGGAAAGGGAAACGAAGGGGGGAAAGAAGGGAATGAGGGAAGGGCTTAGACTTAAGGGTAAAGGGAAGAGGGGGAATGAGAAGCCCTAAGAGAAAGTTATTTATGGTGGGTATGTAAGAGACGCATGATTGGTTGTGTTAGAATGTTTTGAGGAAGAAAAATGGAAACGATGAAGAAGGAAGGAAGGAGAGATAAATGATGGTGAGAAAAGGGTGAGGGATGAGAGGAGGGAGTGGAGATTGAAGAGGTTTGAAGTGGGAGGGAGTGGTATATGAAGGAGGTGAGAAATGGAGGAGGGTAAGGGAGAGCTGTTGGAGGAGAGAGTGAAAGAGAGAGAGAGAGAGGCGGGGGGGGGGGAGCCAGAGGAAGAGGGTAGAAAGGAAGAAGATAAAGGAGGGAGGGACAAGAAAAGAGCTTAGAAAAGAGAAAAAGAAATTAATTTGCAAGATAAGGAGAGGACAATAACAAGGAATAAAGAAGAATAACAGAAATAGTGCAAAAGGAAAAGAGAGAGAGAGAGAGAGAGAGAGAGAGAGAGAGAGAGAGAGAGAGAGAGAGAGAGAGAGAGAGAGAGAGAGAGGCGAAGTAAGCTAGCAAAAAAAATGAAGAGAAGAACGAAGGAAGCTAAGATGTTATATATTAAGTGGGAGAAAAAGAAATGGGGAGGTCGTACAAGAAAATTTTAAGAGCTGGGGTGTAAAGAAAATGCGAAGAGATGAAGCAAGGGAGATAGGAGAGATAAGAGAAGAAATCAGGAACACAGCAGCGTGAATGGGAGTGAAGTAAGAAGGACACAGAGATAAAAGAAAATAAAGAAATCAGTAAAATAAGACTTTAACAGATTTCTACTTAATACCGAAAGAAAAAAAAAATTCTATTTAGACGCAAAAGGACTGACTCTAAAGAAAGAAAGACAGAGCAAAGTAAGAAAAAAAAAAGCCATGCATAGAACCAAGTGTTAGAAAAGAAAGAAAGAGTAAGAATATTAAAGCCAGCTCACAAAGAATGCCCCGCAGACCTAACAAGAGTGTGAGCGAGGCAGAGATGGAGGGGTTGGACTGTAAGATAATTGAAGGAGGCACGGACGGTGGATGAGAGAGGAAGGGGAGGTAAAATGACGGTAATCAGACAGGGGAGAGAGAGAGTGAGAGAGAGAGAGAGAGAGAGAGAGAGAGAGAGAGAGACAGACAGACAGACAGACAGACAGACAGACAGAGAGAGAGAGAGAGAGAGAGTGAGAGACAGAGATACAGACAGACAGTCAGACAGAGAGAGAAGATAAGGAAGTAGCAAAAGCAGAAAAGTAAGATTGGTAAGAAAGGCACAATGACGGTAATCAGACTAGAGAGAGAGAGAGAGGGAGAGAGAGAGAGAGAGAGAGAGAGACGGGGGGAGGGGGGGCAATGTAAAGGTGGAAATCAGGAGAATAGGATGAGAGGGGAAGATGCAAAGATTATAAAGATTATTCAGGGAGAGAGAGAGAGAGAGAGAGAGAGCCTGATATTCTCTTTACAGGTTATTAGTATCGCTTTTCCTCTCTCCCCTCTCCCTCTCCTTCCTTCCTTCCTTCCTTCCTTCTCTCCTTCCCTCCCTCTGCTTCTGTTCCTATCATCCTTCTCTCCCTCTTTCTATCCCCTCCCCTTCTCTTCTTAATCCTTTCTTCCTCATCCCTCTCTCTCTCCCTCTCTCTGTCCTTCACCTTTTTGTGGTGTGAGAAAGAGAGACGGTAATGTTATGCTGCGCTTATTATTAAACACTTCTTGTGATTCTTATTTATTTTCATTATCATTATATCTTATTCTCAGTCCTTTCGTGTTAATGTTTTCTCTTCGTCGTCTCAGATATCTTTTCTCGTCTCTTCTTTTTCTTCTCTCATCCCTGCTATTATTTCTCCTTTTTTCATCACCTTCTCTCTTCTTTCTGTTCTTTCTTGCTTTCTTCTTTTTCTCGTTTTCCATTTTCTTTGTTTTTATTCGCGTTTTTTAACCCTTGTGTTTTGTATTCTTCTTCCTTCTTTCCTTCTCGACTCGTTATATTTTCTTTCAGTTTTACCTCTGCCCTCTTAACTTTTATCTACTTATTTCTCGTTTATTTTATCTTCTGTCTCTCCTCTTGATTCTTATCCTTATCTTATTTCTTTTATCTCTGTTCAGCATTTTCGGTGTTATGTTTTTTTTTTTACTTCTCTTTCTCTTCTATCCCGTATTATCATTCACCTTATTTCCTTTTCATTCTCTCTCTCTCTCTCTCTCTCTCTCTCTCTCTCTCTCTCTCTCTCTCTCTCTCTCTCTTTCATTTTTACCCAGATTTTTGGTCCTTTTTTCGTCAGTGATTATTTCCTCTTTTTTTTTTTTTTTTTTTTCCCACCTGTTAACTTCCACCCAAATATTTACCTCCGTTTGCCCTCCAGTTAAACCCCCATCTCTCTTTCTCCTTCCCTCCACCCACAGTCTCTCCACTTCTCCACCTCCTCTCCCCCCCCCCCATCCCACCTGTTCACCCTTCCTCTATCAACACCTAGTCTCCACCCTGTCACCCCCCCCCCTTTCCCTCCACTTTCTCTTCATCCCTCTACTAACATTCTCCCACTTCACCCCTCTTCTCCCCTCCCCTGTTCTCCGCTCCCCTCTCTCAGCCCTCCCACCTTCCCATTCCCACACTTTCCCTCCTAGCTCCTCCCCAGTCCACTCCTCCCCACCCTCTCCCCACACCTCCCTCCTTCCACTACCCCTTCCCTCCTCTCTATCTCCTAACAACATTCCACCCCCTCTCTCCTAGCTCCCCCACCTTCCCTTTTTCCCCTACCATCAACCCCTGTCAACTCCACCCTCCCTCACTTCTGCCCCCACATTAACCTTAATCACCCCCTCATTCTCCATTCCCACTCCTCCCCACCAAACCCCCATTCTCCATTCCCACTCCTCCCCACCCCACCCCCCTTCTCCATTTCACCCCTCCCCTCCCCACCCAACTCTCCAATCCACCCCTCCCCTCCCTCCCCACCCCCTCTTCATTCCCACTCCTCCCGACCCAACCTACTCGCCAATCCACCCCTCCCCACCCCACCTTCTCTCCATTCCACCCCTCCCCACCCCACCCCTCTTTTCATTCCCACCTACCCCACCTCCTCCCCAATCCATCGCTCCCACCTCCTTTCTCTCCCTCCATTCCACCCCGCGAACCCTCTTCCTCCCCCCTCCCCTTCCGCCTCCCCCGTCCCCCTCCCATCCCCCTATTTCTCCTCCGTTCCCCCCCTCCCCCTACTCAGCCCAGCTATTAGCCACGATGGACGATGTTCCTATGTTTTCCTCTTTTTAATGTTTACGTAGCTCGCTCTTCGATGCTCGTTCTTCTTCGTCTTCCTTTAATTGCGCCACCTTGCCTTCCTTTGTGCGTGCGTGCGTGTGTGTGTGTGTGTGTGTGTGCGTGTGCGTGTGTGTGTGTGTGTGTGTGTGTGTGTGTGTGTGTGTGTGTGTGTGTGTGTGTAGGGTTTTTGCAATGGTTTGTTGTGTTTGTGTTGCCGGGATGGTTATGAGTGTAGCACCTTCCTGATGGATGATGGTACGTGTAATAAAGCGCTGTGTGTGTGTGTGTGTGTGTGTGTGTGTGTGTGTGTGTGTGTGTGTGTGTGTGTGATGAAAATATACAGTGTTTTTTATTGTGTAATTACATGGGAACGAGATAATATGAAAGGATGTCTTGTATAGTGCTCATGTTTTAAAATGAGCAGTAGACGACAGAGTGTGAGACGAAAGGCGTGAAAAATAGGCTGAAGGGTGAAGCAGTGAAGCAAATGGGGGATAAAGTTCAGGGTAAAACGTGTGAGTGGGGTGAGAGGTACGAAGTTAAGTAGTAGGTTGAAAGCGGAGAGGCAAAGAGAATAGAAAATTTATGTCGTGTTCTTTGGGTTTGAGGTTTTAGAGTGAGAGATATATGTGCAGTGTGAGAGGAAGAAGGTTTTGATCTCTGTTGACATTTTTGGTATCTCTGTCTCATGTGTTCAAAGCACGTCAAAAGTCTGCTGCGTTCATTGCACCTTTTCATTTTCTTTCCTTCTTTTCGCAATAAAAATACAAGTACAGCCAAAATACACTGACACATTTATGAAGAAAGAAAAACACAACATTAACTGCACATTAAGGCTCAGGTTTACTTGGCGTTTCGGTTTACAGGCCCCCTGAGGAACAACAAAAAGCGTTTACAGTCTGGACCTAATTATACTACAAGCACTGAAGTGATGAGTGACACTAACAGCACAAATAATAAGAGCAAATAAACAGGAAAAAACATCTTTCCTCGTTTTCTGCTCGTTAACATGAAAGATTTTTAGCCAGCATTATGCCACGTGACAACATAGACCGGATACAAGGCATGGAATGAAAATGCTGAAAGGATTATAATTTATAGAAAAGATGCCTTTTTTTAACTTCGACGTTATGAGTTAGTTTAAATTGCAATGTTTGATCACATAAACAAAAAAAAGGGGGGGGGGTTTCTTTGCAATAGCAAAATCACTTACTTTACAAGCTAGTCCCTGCGATGGATCTCATATATATACGTATATATTTATGTATGTATATATGTATATGAAAAAGAGACCAAGGATTGGCTGAAGGAACTACGCTAGTTAATAATCCCCAGTCTGACTTAATGTCGTTAAAAGGGGTTCATAATTGGATAGGCAACGATAAAAGGGTGTAGGGTGGGGTGTTTATAGGGCGAGACACAGGGCGTTGAGTAAGAGGTGTATGTGTGTAGGGTGATGGGTATGGGCATTATGTGTAGGGTGAAAGTGTAGGGCAGGAGGGCAGGCGGTCGGACAGTGGGCAAGGGGCGAGTTTTTGTTGGGTAATGATGCTATAGTTAATGAAGTAAGGGAGGGGCGGGTATCGGAAAATGAGAGGAAGGGGGAGAACGCTAGGGATGGAGGGATGGTAGTGGGAAAGATGGAAAGAATGGAGAGGTAAAGGGAATAAATGGGAGAACAGATGATGGAAGGGAAGGAGTGAGGGAAGAAGAAATGGATGAAATTATACGGAGGAGGAAGAGGAGAGGGATGGCAGAAGTAGTGGTAAAACGAAGAGAAGGGTTAAAGATAATGAGAAAGAAAAAGGAAGAAGAGTAATGACTTTAACGAATGGTGATGATAATGAAGAAACTGAGAAGAAAGCAATTGCTGGGTAAATGAGTATATATGGAACAGAAGGGAAATAGGGGAAGGATGTGTGGAAAGAAAAATATGAATAATGAAAACAATCCTGTCAAAACCGCAGAGAAAACATATAGTGGTACTGCATATAAAAGTACAAAATAATAAAGTAATATGTTAGATACACTGAAAAAAGTTAATAATGTTGATGCAGAAAAGTGTTATTAAAAGTAAAAAAAAAAAAAAAAAACTAGAAAGCATACAGAGAGCACATACCTCCGCCAATGCCATTTCCATTAAAAAGGATCCGGATCCAAATCCGTGGAGATAGGATCCAGATCCGGATCCCCCCCCAATTTTAAATCAATTGTTTCTTGGCCCATGGCCCACCCTTCCACAAAATTTCATTGAAATTCATTGAGAACTTTTGAGGCTATCGTCTAGATAGACAGACAGACAAACATAGGTGAATACATAACGTCGTCCAACTTCGTTGGCGGAGGTAAAAAGCAAAATAGGTAATGAAATGATAGTATATAGGAAGAAAAGTTTAAGTGAAAAATATTATTAACAATTATACCATGCAAAAAGATCACATAAGATGTCGAAGAGCAAACAACATATGTCAGGAGGAAAGTAAGTGGAAACTAACATCTAGTAGAGAGAAGGGCAAGAAAACAGAACAAAGTAAATAATGTTTACAGAAGGCTTAAGAGCTGAACTGCAAAAGGTGAAAATTTCAGGACACAGACGATGAAAAAAAGGGTAAACCAAAACAGAGAATTAAACCATGGATTAGAATTTTGATGATCAGAGGGAGAATAGGTGAAAGAAGGAGAATATATATAGAAAGAAAATGCATGTAGAACAGTGCTAAAACCAAAATATGTATGAACCAAAAACACCATAAATTGGTTAAAGAGAAACGAAAGTTAATGAGAAACGAAGTTAGGAAATGTCACAAATTAGAAGTAAATGAAGAAACAAAATCAAGTTAATCAAAATGAGATGACAGAAAAAATATCAATAGGCATAAAAAGTCCAAAATCAGATTAACATAGAGTAGACGGAGAAACGTGGACGTGTTTAAAAATATACGAAAAAATTATCATAGCATAAATCAGTGAGAAAAAGGCAACATTTTTCGTCATAAGGTCTTATTAACGATGGAGTAGAAGACGGAAACTTTCACAAGATAACAGATGGTGTAAACGACTGACGTAATGAGGAATAAATGGAGGAAAAGTTTCATGACCCTAAAGAGATGGATATTACGCAGCCACATGATTAAATGAAGAGGAGAATAATATTAACTGCAAAGAAAAGTGACGCTATGATAAATGACAGCCAAAGGAAGATTTTACTCAATTTGGTCAGTATTGTGCCATGACCTTCCTATTTGACCTCAGAGAGAGAGAGACAGACAGACAGACAGACAGACAGACAGACAGACAGACAGACAGAGAGAGACAGACAGGAAGACAGACAGAGACAGACAGACAGACAGACAGAGGCATACCCACCATAAATTAAATATAGAGGGGAAAAAATCGTCTCCATTTGGTCAGTGCTGTGGCTTGACCTCCCTTTTGACCCCAGAGGTAAGGCAGGTCACGACTGGGCTGACCTGTTCTTTATGACCGAGTAAATGTTATTGTGGCTCCTCTCCTGAAAAGCTTTATTGGTGTTGGGGATAATGGGTTTCACGGTGAGAGAGAGACAGACAGAGAGACAGACAGACAGACAGACAGACAGACAGGCCAAAGAAATTTAATACAGTTTACTGAGAAATTGTCTTGTTTAAGTAATATATGGAAAACTGTACACTAATCACAAACATAGAGAGAAATATGTACAGTATTTACAGAGAGAGAGAGAGAGAGAGAGAGGGAGAGAGAGAGAGAGAGAGAGAGAGAGAGAGAGAGAGAGAGAGAGAGAATGTGTAGTACTTGGCGTATCTCGATTTACTTTCGTACCATAATGTGTGTGCGTTTGTGGGGAGAAGGAATGGTTTTGTGTGTGTGTGTGTGTGTGTGTGTGATAATTGCGTGTGTTTTTTTATATAGATTTCGGCGCTTAAATTCTCATGTGCTTATGCAGCAGTAGTTATTATTGTTTTTGCAACCCCAGGATTATCTTAACATCAATCCGGTGGACTACATTCTGAAGTTGCCCTCCTCCTGCAGTCCATCTTCAAGAGGTTAGAGATCGAGGCGATAGACGTTTGCTTAACCACGCAGTGAAGCCTGCTGGTAAAATTGGTGCCACCGCGAGAAGGCATCCCACTCGAGCACAAGGTCAAACACTGAAGTCCCTTCGTCCCAGTCACCTCTATTGCAACGCTGGATTCTTAGCCGTTTGAGTGTGACATAGTGAAGCGGGGTGCATATTACGATTCACATGTGGGGGACAATATGCACCTTTGTCCACTACGTCTCATTCAAGCATCTCCGAACCCAGCAATGAGAAAGAAGCAGGGGAGGAGAACATTCTTTTTTATTTGACTGCACCTGTGTGATTTCCACAGATGATCCTTGTTACGTCCGTCCTTGGAATCGGAAATTAAGGAATTAGAGTTACTGATGGAGCCGGTCCAGCCGTAAAGGAAATGTGGGGGAAGGGGGGAGAAGGCAAGCTGGAGAGGAGGTGGTAAGAGAGGAAGGGGAGGGCATATAGAGAGGGAAGGAGAGGGGGAGAGGGCAAAGGAGGAGAAGGGGAGAGGGCCAAGGAGGAGAGGGGTGATAAGAGGGGAAGGGAAGAGAGCATAGAGGTAAGGGGGAGGGAGTACAAGAGAAAACGGAAGGGAGATGCAAGAGTGGTATACGTATTATGCATTGTATGGCATTTATGCAACGCATATAAAATTTTCTGTTGTTCGGATTATCGCACATACTATATTGAATCCTAACCTACTGTTGGTGAGGTACTTCCCTTGGTGGCATGGATGTAATCGGGCGGCTATACTGCATGGATATACAAATGTTCCTCAGCTCCTTCCCTGTCCTCTACAATGAGAGGAATGGACTGCTAGAGAGGACAGCTTCAGTCTGCAGTTTTGCGAGGTTCACATTCAGATGACCTTGGGGTTGCAACAATAAATACAGCAGCAGCAGCAGCAGTCCTGAGCTAACATAACAAAATTTGACCAGTTTTATCAAACCTAACTTTGCCTAACCCGAACAGACTAACCTAACCTAACCTAGCCTAGACCTTCTAGAAAAGATAAAAGTCCCCAAACTGGATACAGTTCTGAAATTTGTGCTAGGGAGTAAATGGGGATGAAGGGAGGAGGAGAAGGAGGTGGAGAAGTTGTGAGGGAGGACGGTGTATAAGGGAGGGGGTTAAGACATTCAGGGGAGGGGAGAAGACAAAGGAGGGGGAGGGGGAGTTCCTGGACCAAATAGCACCAATCCTCTGAAACCTTAAACACATGTTACCTCAAGATGGCCAGTTAATTCCCTGGCCTAAAACCTTGTTCGAGTCTGGTTCCACATTTACAAAGGTTCCCAAACTTAAGTTGTGTTTAAGATTGCTTGTTTATTCAGTTGTCTTCATACTGCAACCATACACTTCACTGTCAAACTAGAATGCATATTAGAATGAAAGACAACGAAACATAAGAGGATTTCTGATATTTAGAAATGGCTGTGGAGAGTTGTTAATGCTTCAAATTGGCTAAGACCTTTGATAAATTTGATCCTGGGTGTTTACAGAGAATGCGTACCTCATAGCCATTAAGTTAATTAATCCCTTCAGTCTGAGGACGTCTTTTTCGTTATATACTTGCCGCTGCCTGATGATTTTTTCTAAGGATTTGAGGGGACCTTCTAGGTGGAGGAGTTTTTCCGCTCGAATACATTGACGTATTATTATTATTATTATTATTATTAGCAATTGTATCAGTTAGTAGTAGTAGTTGTTGTTATTGTTGTTGTTGTTTTTGTTGTAGCAACAGTAATAGTAGTAGTACTATATCAGCAGCAGTAGCGGCAGCAGCAGTAGTAGTAGTAGTAGTAGTGGTAGTAGATGTAGTTGTAATAGTGGTAGCAATAGTAGCAGACGATTTTTACCAACTCAGATTTTTATTCGAATAAGATCGAGTATTATGTATGGACCATTCCTTAATCCAGTCAGTACTAGAGGTCTCTCCTGTGTTGGATTAAAGCGTCCAAAGATAGTAAGAATTAATCAAAAATGTACGCCACCTGATTCAAGGGGCGAATGGAGTCTGTGTTTAACCCCTTCGCTGCGAGAGTTTTGCCCTAAAGTTAAATTGAGTCGTAATGATGTGGCAAGAAAAAAAAAAAAAAAAAGAGTTCATCCTAGTTAAGAGTTTGAGCCTATCACCACTATCACCTTTAGTACTCTGCTAATTGGTGCTGGTAATGAAGTAGTTTGGTGATCTGGACTGCTTTAATCATCGCCTGAGAGGTTAATGAAGGCGCCACGCACACATTTGTCCCCAGTTGTACATGGGATCTCTCTCTCTCTCTCTCTCTCTCTCTCTCTCTCTCTCTCTCTCTCTCTCTCTCTCTCTCTCTCTCTCTCACACACACACACACACACACACACACACACACACACACACACACACACACACACACACACACACACAGATCACCTGCTTATCACCCTCATAATCATCCTGGGCACGTCTCAGTAGCGAACGTTCAATTACAGATATTCTCCTGATATTCTCCACTCAGACCTAATTATTTTCCATCGTACTTTATACCTTATTATCCCAAACATTTATTCTCTAGTATTATCTCACTCACAATCCCGTATTATATCTGCTTTATCTGTAATTATCTCACGTATTAGATTCATTGTTATCTCTTTATCAGTATCTTTGACGTGTTTTATTGTTTTTTTCTTTCTGTTTATTTCTCATTATCTTATAGTTTATCAAGCATCATTTCTCATGTTAATTAATACCCATCTTTATCTCACGTATGTCTGTCATTATTTATTGCGTCTTTTAGTCTTCATTTTTCACTAGTTCTCACATGCCCACTCTTGCCTCGTCTTCGTTAAATCACATTCATTTTCAGGCTCAGTTATTGAAGAAAATAAAGCAAGGATGATATAAACTAGCCCACAATAATTGATGGTCATTTATGGAACACCCGTAATTGTTAGGTGTAATTGGCCTGCATCCCTCATTAAGGAGTGCAATTAACCGTTATAAAAAAAAGACCATACCTCTTCTACCATCATCACTTGTGTCAAAAATTGTAAAAAAATATATATATATATATATATATATATATATATATATATATATATATATATATATATATATATATATACATATATATATATATATATATATATATATATATATAAAAATAGGGCTTTGCCACTCCGTCCTACTCTTCGTTTTTAATAATAAGGCTTTTATGTACGCGGATATTCAGTCTGGTTCACTCTCATTCTCACTTACTTGCTTACTTTTGCTCACACTCACGCTGCTCTTTTCGCGTGTTATCTCCCTTATCAGATCCGTTATTATCGCCGTTATTTTGTCTGCATATCAGTAACACGTGTTATTTCTATCAGTACAGTATATACAGTAATTTCTTCTAGCTATCATTATCTCGCGTTGTTTACTCCATCATTGTCTGTTTAACTCTCACCCAACCTTCTTCCCACTCACCCACTCATTGACACTCACTCACCTATTCACTCACTCATTCACACTTACTCGCTCATTCACTGACACTATTTAGTCACTTACAGACTCTCACCGCAGTCACTCGTAGACTATTCCTTACTCACTCACTCAAATCCTTTCACTCACCCACTCGCATTCACCGTTCACTCACTCACTCACATTCACTATTCGCTTACGCACTCACCCAGTTACACAGCATTGCCCTACTCACCCAGTCACCCACCCACCCAGTCACTCCAGACCGACTATTACTCATTCATTCATCAGTAATTACACTCTGTTTACTTTAACCAGACTACTGTGTTTGCTAATGGTGTTTGGCATAATATTTGTTTGCTCTCTCTCTCTCTCTCTCTCTCTCTCTCTCTCTCTCTCTCTCTCTCTCTCTCTCTCTCTCTCTCTCTCTCTCTCTCAGTGCTAATATAATGTAATTAATCGTTTTTATCATGCTTACTTATATTTGAATGTTTGGCGTGCGTCCATACGTGTGTGTGTGTGTGTGTGTGTGTGTGTGTGTGTGTGTGTGTGTGTGTGTGTGTATGAGTTTGTGTATGTGAATGTGTTCATGTGTGTGCATATATATATATATATATATATATATATATATATATATATATATATATATATATATATATATATGTGTGTGTGTGTGTGTGTGTGTGTGTGTGTGTGTGTGTGTGTGTGTGTGTGTGTGTGTGTGTGAACCAGAATAAGGCCGAATGAAGGAAGGACACAAACATAATAATTGACATACGAACCGACACACACACACACACACACAGCCAAGAGCACTGAGAGAAGAGCTAATTACTGATAAAGGGAAAGACAGGCCGACAAGCAATTAGGGATGCAGAGAAACAGGCAGACAGTCGAATAGGAACAGATCAGTATATATAACTAAGCCGAGACAGAGACAGACAGACAGACACAGAAATTTACACAGATATACACAGTGACAGAGGGAACATAGACGTGCATCGTGAGAGTATTGGTAGGGGGTAAGTGAAAGAAAGAGACTGAAGAAAGTAAAGAAATAATTTGAGAGAGAGAGAGAGAGAGAGAGAGAGAGAGAGAGAGAGAGAGAGAGAGAGAGAGAGAGAGAGAGAGAGAGTCAATATTGGAGTGTGTGAGTGATTCGTTCTAATAGCCTGGTTTTGTATGTTGAGTCCACACCTCTCTCTCTCTCTCTCTCTCTCTCTCAACAGGATTTTTTTTTTTTTTTTTTGCATTGTAAGAAGAGAGAGAGGGGGGGAGGGAGAGAGAGATAGGAAGAGAGAAAGAGAGAGAGAGAGAGACTGATTTAGACGTGTGGGCGAGCATACATAAAGTGGCACAAGGAGAGAGGAAAAAAAGAGGAGAGAAAGTGGAGGTACATGCAAATATGACGATGATGGAGAGGTAGGAGGGAAGGTTGATTCTCTCTCTCTCTCTCTCTAGAGAGCATATAAGTATATTATATATATATATATGTATATATATATATATATATATATATATATATAGAGAGAGAGAGAGAGAGAGAGAGAGAGAGAGAGATATTATATATATATATATATATATATTTATATATATATATATATATATATATATATATAATTATTTTTTTATATTTCTTCAATTTTCTATCAGTTCCATTCATTTCTTTTTCTCTCTCTCTTCTCCTCGTGTCACTCGTTGCCTCTCGTCTTTTATGTGTTCTCCTCATATCTCCTTTCCTTTGTTATCTGTTCTTCTGTGAGTGGGAATGAGAGAAGGTGACAGAAGGATTAAGTAAGGCAAGAGACAAGCAGATTTACAACGGAGAATTTCACTCCATCTATTTACCCACCGTCGCCTGTGTATTGGCATGGTGTCTTAACTCTACCTGTGACGGGTTTCTCTTGGTTGAAGAAAATCGTCTGGCTTTACCAGGAGAAAAGGGTAAGCTCTTCGTTACTAGCCAGAACGTTAACTCACTAATGGGAGGGATTACTCTTGTATTTCATATAACACCAGATGATTAGACGTACTTAAGGATTTGTCACTGGAACCAGGTAGTGTTCGTGTTTTTTTTTAAGTCATATATCTCTTTTCTGAATAAAATCGTCTGGCATTTGCAGGAACAAAAGACAAGATTTATATTTCACGTACAAATTTTTGAACATTATATCCTTTCCAATTATTTTATTTCGACAATTTCGTCGCGTGACTTTGGTGTATTTTCTTGTTAATCATGTTGTACTTACTTCTTATTCGTTATTATTAGCCAGTGAATATGCATTGTATGGAATTGATTTATTATTATTATTATTATTATTATTATTATTATTATTATTATTATTATTTATTGTTATTATTATTATTATTATTATTCGGGTTGACATTTTCTTTCTGGATATTTAGATCATATGATAATTTTCTCAATATCCGAATAAAACCTCACTACCCATATGCAAATAGCTAGGCGCCTTGAGTCCTCACCCTGTGCAATATTGTTCACAATGCACACTGATGGAGTTATTGTTCCTCTGTCAGTAAATGTCAGGGGCTTACACACACACACACACACACACACACACACACACACACACACACACACACACACACACACACACACACACACACACACACACACACACACACACACACACACACACACACACACACACACACACACACACACACACACACACACACACACACACACACACACACACACACACACATTTAAGTTTCGTGTTTTACACCATTAATGCTCACATAGTCTTTCATTAATATATGTTATTTTTAGTACAAAGTAAAACTTAATATGCTCTTCGTTTCTACTAGTACCAAATTTTTCCCTTGTACCAGACTAAAGAAATGTATTAGTCAGTCCGTTCCCAGAATCCCACCAGTCCTTGTTGATATGGTGGGTCAACAGATGAAGTAAACAGAGCATTATATCTTATTGAAATTAGGGTGCTACTGAACTACCGCATTTCTATAAAGACTCATGCAGTATATTTTACCAGTAATAGTAAGGATATTACTATGGCATGCGGGTAGACGTAAATATATAATTGTAAATGAAAGATGGGATTGTTAAGGACGCTCACACAAGGCTTCACCCTGACTGGGAAGCAGAGAGCGTGTATTTGTAACAAGTACTTTGCCCCCCTTCCCTTTTTTTTTTTAACCCTGTATTGGCCTAAAACTGCCATCTCTCCATCATGAATACCGAGTTTATATAATAGGTTAACACTAGAATGTGATGCTAGTTACAAAGAAGTGCTATGAAAAGGATATAGAGCTGTAGTAATGTTTTTCTTTGTCACTAAACAATGTAAAATAAACTACAGAAAGAGAAAAATTTGGGCCAAATTAGAGTAAAATGAGTCTAGTCATAGTAACTCCTATAGTTCATTCACTTTAACCTGGCCCAAAATTTCGTCTTTTTTTTAAGCTGATTTCACGTAGCTAAGTGGCAGGAAACATCAATGCTACGACTATACATCCTTTCCATAGCACTCCTTCGTAACTAGCATCCTGTTATAGCGTTTACCTGTCTCTCGGTACAACTCAGTATTCAGTATGGAGAGGCCGCAATTTTAGGCCGGATTAATGTGAACAAAGTGTAGTGGCGACGAGGCGCAGAGGGGAAATGAAGATGATAAAACGACCAGTGTCATGTAATATGTTCCTACTGCCCATCTCTCCTTCATGTCCATTTTTTTTCTTCACCTACTGCATCATGTCCTCCCCCTCCTCCCAATTTTAGTTTCCTTCATCTACTTTTTAATAGCCTTTTTCATCACAACTTCAGAATATAAGGAAATAGGGTAACTCAAGTATGTTTATCATTTCCTGTCAGTCGCTTCACTTCATTTCACTTCACGTCAGCATGTCCTCTTTTCTTTCCATCCCGGCTTTTATGATGTCTTTCTTCTCTAGACTACCTAAACATATCAAGAGCACAACAAAACAAGCTGACAGACAGGCTGAGATACTCTAATAGAACGAAAGCAAAACAAGAGAGACAGACACAGACAGACAAACAGACAGACAGAGAATAGATAAAACGATGTTAGCTTGGCACCCTCACTAATTAAAGAAAAACAAATAGGATAACGAAGGATTTAAATTATGCATAGTGTTTTGTTTGTTCCTTTTATATGTTCCTTTTGATGAATTCGCTCTTGTGTGTTAATTTCTTATTATTCTATTTATATGTTGGTTGCAGCACTATATTATATACCCGGTCGTTCTGTGTCTCCCAGTATCATCATATCTGTCTGTCTCTTCCTGTCCATCTATCTAGCCTACACTATGATGTTATATCTATTTTGTATTCTGAATCCAGAGTACGTTCTTCTGTCCTTGTGTATCTGTATCTGTTTCTCTTTCACTCCATAACCCAAGGCTCCATCCATCTATTTATCTATGTTCACATATCTATTTGTGTATCTGTAATTATCCCCTATATTTTTCTACTTTTCTGTCCACGTATCTTATCAATCTATCCACATACCTGTTTCTCTCATTTGCCTGAGTCCACATCCCATCTAAGACTATCTGGTTCTTTATATCGCTATCTAAATGGACAGATATATGTGAAAATTTCAGCTTTCCTCTCCCATTTGAAAAAAAAAAAAAGGGGGGGGGGAGTGTTAGATGTACGAAAACGAATCTCTTGCACAGTATTTTATTTTACTGAGAGATGAAAGTGTTGTGAATGTGCTTTGAATTTGGCCAAGGGAATTGTGATGTATAAGTAGGCGTTATTAGGCTGGATAAGGTTAGGTATGGCTGAGAGTATGTGACTTGTGAGGCTAGGGATGAGTAGGTTAAGTTAGGCTGAGTAAGGTTTTGCTAAGTAAGGGTGCGGGAGTGTGACTGATGGTAGTTAGATTAATTTAGATTAGCCTCGTATTAGGGAATGTAATTGATCCGCAGCACGTTGTAATTAGCTTTGTGTCAGTGTTCATCTCACATAACCATCCAAAATAAATCTATAATCCTCCGGTACAGGAAAATTAGTTGACAGTAGTTGAGAATACACGCAAGTTTTCCTTTCGCTGCTAACCCAATCATAGGTCTACCAAATCCAAATTAATGAATTAGGATATTATTAAAACCTAACCCCCCCCACCTCTTCTCCAGTCTATGCTACTTGCTCTTTATCACCTTTATCACCTGCTATCTTTTATCTCACGCCTCTCTGTCTCCAGTGGTACCATATCTAAACGGTGTGGGAAGCAGGCGTAAATTTCCCTATAAATCTCTCTCTCTCTCTCTCTCTCTCTCTCTCTCTCTCTCTCTCTCTCTCTCTCAACCACGTCACCAAAAGAGCAATAAAGAGTAATTTCAGTAATGTTTATGCTCCGACCCTGACCATAACAAGACCAGGCTGGCTAAATTTGTTTCTTGCAGGTAAAAGAAGTAATTTACACGCCGGCAACTTATTCAGATATGCTTATTACACTTAAATATAGGTGTAAGTGCAGACGCTCCCACACACACGCTGCCTTCTGCACACACACACACACACACACACACACACACACACACACACACACACACAGTTTGTATGTACATTGTAGTCTTTACAGAATGCTTGCATACATGTTCTCACGCACACACACACACACACACACACAGTTTGTATGTACATTGTAGTCTTTACAGAATGCTTGCATACATGTGCTCACACACACACACACACACACACACACACACACACACACACACACACACACACACACACACACACACACACACACACACACACACACACACACACACACACACACACACACGAGTTGATGACCGCTTGGCCTTGCACACTCTGGAACGCACAAACACAGACACCTCAAGCACTCCAAATACACACACACACACACACACACACACACACACACACACACACACACACACACACACACACACACACACTCCTATACACATTTAATTGGAAACAGTATTAGGCCATATTATCGTAGAAGTTCTGGATCACAAGCGCCACCTCTTTACCTGTTTATTTCTGCACAGGACGCTTTATATGCCCGTGTACGTTGTTTAAGAAGATTATATCACTATTGAAAAGAAGTAAATAGCATGCAAGAGAATATGGATTTGCAGTAAGCCAAATAAATCGCTACTGAATAGGTGTTAAGTAAATATATTATAACCTTCCTAGTCCTTGACGGTAGCCCCCCATTGTCACCTGATTCATAGCCTACAATATAAAAATAACTAAATCACCGCCGTTGAAGCAATAGAGTAGGATCGCTCATGCCATGCAGTACATTCAAAACACAAGACGAAACATTTGGAACACTGTGTTGTATATCTTATTTCATGCCGTATATTACCATTTATTATGTCACTCAAGGAAGACTAATTTCATAATATAAATGTGCATTTTTTTATACAACTAATACTTACTACACATGCCGAAACAAACCTAAAAAAAAATCACCGCTGACAGAGCCATATTCCAAGCACGACAGTCACCACAATCAGACACGGACGCTATAAAAAAAAAAGGACTGACGCAATCGCCGTCATCACAACCACCACCACATGCAAAACAACCTCGCCAAGCTTGACTGTGTTTCCTCATCTCAGTCATAAACATCATTAACTTCTTGACGATTATGTGCTTTTGCAGTTTATTGTTGCTGCCACCAAGAAAGTTTATTCAACTCTGGAGAGCCATCTAACAGTGTAGGAATTAGTGAAGGCTGTATCTCACCTGTCCAGTTAGCCTATCCTAATCCAATAGAATCGTCTGGATGGAGAAAGAGAACAGACTGTAAGTTCTCTGGTGACAGGGCTTAATTGCAAGCAAAACAGTCACTGCAAGCACAACCATATTCCAAGCACGATAGTTACTGGAACTAGAAACAGTGTTCTGTACTGTCATCACAGACAGCATCAAAAGCAGAAAACACAAGTCAGCTCAAGCAAATATTGTCATTAATTCCTTCGCTGTGATGGTGTCTTTTATCTTTCCTGGTACTAGACTTTTTTTAAGCTTAAGCAGAACCGCCTGGTAGTGCAGGCCTCCGAAGGGCTGTATCTGGCGGTTCTAGCTCTCCCAGTCCGAAAAGTCTATTAAAAGTCCAGCAGAATCGCCTGCAGACAAATTACATAAATAAAATAAAATGGCTACAGAGGATAACCTAAGTCAGAACAAGAGCGTTAAGAACAACCATATTTCAGGCACAGAAGTCAGTGCAAGGAGAAACTATCCCTCAGAGCAAAATTATCACCAGCACCACCATCATAACCACAACCACAAGCAGAACTATCATTACAAGCTCAACTATTCTTCCAGGTACAAATTACTGCAAGTAGAAGCCACCAGTGAGACCATTACTAGCATAACCTCCACACACACAATACATCAGTCAAAACAACCACATCTGTAATTTAAAGCTCAAGTTACCCGAAGCAAAAACCATAATTAAAGGCACGACCCATAATGACTGCCATCACTGCACCAAATAGAACTGTCGCTTTAAGAATTTATTTGAAGCACACGTCGTCGTGGGCAGAAACCCTCAATGAATGCATGTCTCGTGATTACACCCAGTACTGCATCAGCCAAAATAGTCGCTGCAAGCACATCTAAATTCAGAGCATATGTAATCGAAGCAGGGAAATATCAATAAAAGCATAAGTATCCTAACCATCTCACCATATGCAGAGCACATCATTCAAGCACGAGCATAATCACAGACCCAGATCACTGAAACCAGAAGCCAACACTGGAAGCAACACTATCATATCCATCACTACATCAAGCAGAACAACAAATGCAAACACATCTACGACTTCAGGCACACGTGGCCCTAAACAGAAACCATCCCAGAAAGCATGACCCATAAGTACAGCCATAAAATAAAATAAAATAAAAGGTGCTGCAACAAAAGAGTACGAGAAGGTTGGATACTTTGCCATGTATGGGGGAATGAAAAATGTGGAGGGCAAGAAACTATGCTTGCAGGGGTATGTCGACGAACTTTTGCTTACGGCTGAACATTCTCTCTCTCTCTCTCTCTCTCTCTCTCTCTCTCTCTCTCTCTCTCTCTCTCTCTCTCTCTCTCTCTCTCTCTCTCTCTCTCTCTCTCAATGATACAGTACACAATATGCATACCGTCCTAACCATCAAAAAAAAAAAAAAAAAACTCCCTCCAAGCGTGACCTATTGAAGCAGAAACCATCATTTAAAGCAAGGACATGTCATACCTTCTGTCACTACATCATGAAGAGCAAGCATAGCCATAATTACAAACACCAATTACCCGAAGCAGAAGGCACCACTGAGATTGTAACTATTATAACTTAACTAAAATAACCCCCGCAATCACGAACCTTAATTCCAAGCACACTAACAGCAATCACCGCAAGCACATCTGAGGCGCCTGTTAAATATGATGAGCACGCAAATCACCGTTTACAGTCTCTCTCTCTCTCTCTCTCAAGTAGACATATAGATGGAGAGAGAGAGAGAGAGAGAGAGAGAGAGAGAGAGAGGAGGGAATTATAATCATGTAAGCACAAGCAAGCAGGACTGGCGCAAGCAGTAGGGATCATGTTTCCGAATCAGCGCCCCGCATGCATAACTCGAGTGCTTTAACAGTCAGGCGGCTAATGGGTACACAGTGGCGGGGATTAAGTGGGCCAGGCAAGATAGCAAGCAAACAAGCAGGCAAGAAAGCAGGGGGGTTGGGGTGTGGGGTTTGCAAGCAGTTAGTGAAGTAGGTTGTTGCATGAGATCAGACGATGTTTAAGGGTAAAGAAAATTGGGCAAGGAAGGAAGGAAGGAAGAAAGCAAGCCGACAAGCAAACAAGCAAACAAACTGGTAAGTAAGCAAACAAGGAGATATACAGTAATCTTGGATGGGTATGTCCGCAAGCATAGTCATATTGGCAATGGCATCAGGTCAGGCAGACGGTAATGGGTAAATGAAAGTGGGGCAAGGAAGCAAACAAGCAAGCATGCAAGCAATTAGTGGGTCTTGGGGTTTGGAAGCAAATAGTTAGGTTTGTCGTTGCATTAGATGGGCGGACGTTTCAAGGTTAGAAAAATTTGTCAAGGATAGCGGAAAAGCAACTAAATCAGCGCTGCCAGCCACTTCTTTGAAAATAAGCAGACTGGCATGCAAGTAAAAAGCTGAGAATGGAAAAGCGTATGAAAGTTTATGAACTTAAACTTATGAATTATTAATGTCCTCTCGGACCGTTCTAGGTCTTTTTGTGTGCAGTCTCTGTTTTCTTTCTATATTATCAGCAACATTCCTCGGGACTTTTTTTTTCTTCAGTTACCTTCAGCTCTCGTCTTCGTATTTATCAGTGATAATCTGAAATGTTTATCAACGGTAGTCACATTCACTTATACAGTCGCGACTCTTCCTTTCATTTTTCCACCTGCTTCTCACAAAGTCCATCACAAGAGTCACAATAAAACTCCTATGATGAGGCTATGGCATATGTAGTTTCTGATCTGTTTGTTTCCGTAAGTGACATAGAAAACTATATTGTTGTAATGTGTCAGAATTCAGGTTTGCACCTCTCTAATTGCCAGTCTTATTCAGTTCCCTTATGCTTTAACAACGCAGCACCCAGTCCTTTACCGTCGCTCGATATTCTTTGTGTCTTTTTTTATCATCTTTTTAGTAAAAATCATAATGCTTCTTCGGAACCCAGTGTATTTGATTCCATATCCACTCAGTTGAGTAACCTTGACCTTGCCCTTGGCAATGAAATTACCATTTTGGGTGATTTTAACATACACAATGTTGAATGGTTATTGCATTCTGCCCGGACTGACGACGCTGGTCTAGAATGCGAGCTGTTTGCGGAATCGTTTAATCTCACCCAGTTGGTAAAGCAACCAACCAGAATACCTGATAATCCTGACCATAATGCCCATCTCTTGGATTTATTCTTGACAAATAATCCAGATCAATACAGGATAGAGGTACTGTCACCACTTGAATCCTCTGACCACAATCTCATCAAAGCCTCATTAGTTAACCCTCTTACACCTCCCCATTCCGAACCTGTCAGGGTGACCCGATGGCACTTTGACAGGGCAGACTGGGATGGATTTAGAAATTATCTTGCTGATGTTCCATGGCAGTCTTTCTTCTCTAGTGATCCCAATTCTACCCAGTCCCACATTTGCAACTTAATACTAGCTGGTATGGATTTATTCATACCAAGTCAACAATTCACTAAAAGATCAAACTCTCCAAAATGGTTTGATGGCAATTGTGCCAGAGCAACAGCCCAAAAGTCATTAGCATATAACTCTTACTTAAAATCAAAAACATCTGAATCACTCTCCCAATTTAAAATTGCTAGAAATCATGCAAAAGCTGTATTAAATCGATCTAAATCAAATTTTCTTCAAAAGCAAGCATCAAAACTACTTAACAGCCCTTATGACAATAGAATATTCTGGTCAACTCTTAATTCTTTCAATAATAACTTTAACAAGTCATCTTCCATTCCCCCACTAAAATCTTCAGATGGCAATATTACAAATGACCCACGTGGGAAAGCAGATATCTTTGCTAGTACCTTTGCAAGAAACTCTACCATAGATGATACCAGCCAGAATGTCTCAGTACTGGAACTTGATTCTCCCGAAAGTGCCCCACTTAAAATACAGACAAGATTCGTAAAATCCATCCTAGACAATTTACCTACCAACAAAGCTCCAGGCCCAGATGGAATTCCACCAATTGTTTTGAAAAAGTGTTCCCCTGAACTTGCCTCTGTCCTAGCCAAATTATTCAGACTATGCATACGTACTTCTTTATTCCCAAATTCATGGAAAGAAGCCAATATCCACCCAGTTCCGAAGAAAGGAAGTTCGTCTGACCCCTCCAATTACAGACCAATAGCTGTCACATCTTCTCTTGGTAAGGTATTTGAAACTTTAATTAATAAGCATATTGTTAAACATCTTGAATCCAACAACTTAATTAGTGATAGACAATACGGTTTTCGCCACGAAAGATCCACCATTGACATACTCAATCTCTTAACTCATACCATCCATCAATCAATTGATCTTTTTGGAGAAACTCATGCAGTAGCTCTTGATATCACTAAAGCTTTCGACAGAGTATGGCACCGTTCCCTGCTGTCCAAACTCCCTTGCTATGGACTAACGTCTTTTGTTCCTTTGATTTCTTCTTATCTTAGTGACAGGAAAATAAGAGTAAAAGTAGATGATGTATATTCGAATTTCCACTCAATTAACGCTGGCGTGCCGCAGGGATCAGTTCTGGCGCCAACCCTATTTTTGGTTCATATTAATGATCTCTTATCTGTCACTCACAATCCCCTTCACTAATATGCAGATGACTCAACACTACATAGTTCATTCACACTCAGACATCCATTTACAAAGTCTAATATCTCTACCTCTCAACTCAGTACAGCCATCTCCATAAATCAAGATCTAGCTACAATCAGTGTATGGGGACAAAACAACCTTGACTCTTTTAATGCTAGTAAAACTAAATATATACAGTTTACTAATAGACAGATATTGCCAGATTCGTACATTATCTTCAGTGCTACTAATATTCCCATCTCCAAAAGTATTGAAATTCTTGGTGTCTCACTTAACAGTGCCCTCAGCTGGACCTCTTATGTCAGATCACTTGCTAAAACCGCCTCAAAGAAACTTGGATTATTGTACAGAGTCCGTAACTTCTTCGCCGATGAGCAGTTAGCTATAATTTATAAGAGTCATGTGCGCTCTCAGCTTGAATATTGCTCACCCTTGTGGAATGGTTGTGGAGAGGTTGCACTAAGACAACTAGACAAAATTCAGAATAAAGCTGTTAGAATCATTAACAACCCTGCCATTACATATAAACTACCTCCCCTGCAAGTAAGAAGGAAAGTTGCCTCCCTTGCATTATTTTACAGATATTTTTTTGGCAAATGCTCAGACGAAGTTGCGTCCATGGTGCCACCTCTCCATGCCTTCCCTCGTGCTACACGGGCATCTGGTAGCGCTCATGACTGGAATGTCACTCAACCATATTGCAGAACTTCTGCCTATCAGAATTCTTTCATTCCCCGAACTGCATCTCTCTGGAACTCGCTTCCCCAGAGTTGTTTTCCTCCAAATATCAACCCACAACTGTTCAAGTCTAGCTGTTACAGATATTTTATGAATAGAGGACACCAGTAATCTGGTGTATGGATTATTTTTTTCCCATTTGTTTTTCCTTCCTCCGTTCTGTTATTAAAAAAAAAAAAAAAAAAAAAATAATACTATATATGTGTGTGTTCAATTCCGTGCCTTCTCCACCTCATCAGTTACTGACTGGGTACAGGGCTTGTATTTGTCCCAATGCCACCTCCAACTCTCGTACATGTCTCTCTTGAACAGTGTAATGACAAAAGCTTATTATCACATATACTTTACGTTCACTGACCTACTCTAATCGTACCACTCTCCCTGTACTGTCGCTGTGAAACTGGGTACGATTTCTCTGACCTCACAATTTCATTTTTTCCTTTTTTAAGTCGGGCACGGAACTCCTGCCTCGCAACACGTCAGACATGATGTAATCGTAATCGGGAATGTCAACTTTGTGCCCTCCACAGAAAATATTAAATTTTAGGGAAATTTTAAAAAAAGGGAAAAAGACCTATATTAAGATTGTGAATGTGACTTAACTATAAAGATTTAAATGCAGAATGGCAGTTTGCAATATACCACCAGGTCGAATAAACACCTCTAAGAGCGGGGCCTCGTAGCCACCTCACCACCGCGAGTCTAAAAGGTGTAAGAGCATCACGTAATGTGACGTTTCCTTTCGGATACCCACACCCCGACCTATTGCAGTGGAGGCACCAGTGAATGTAAGTTAATGAGGCCACGATGCATTTATTTTTCACGTTCATTTGTGCTGCTGGGCTCCGTAGCTTGCCAACGAGATACTGCAGGTTTGAATATGTAGCTTTTTCTTTTCTTTTCTTTTTTGTCATTGCCACTGACCACTTCAATATACAATTATCTTGGTGAATATTAATTTACTTTTAATATCCATACATGACTCTCTCTCTCTCTCTCTCTCTCAAACACACACACACACACACACACACACACACACACACACACACACACACACACACACACACACACCATTCCATATGTACAACCAGACCAAGAAGACGGTATACCAGGGCCTTTACTACGCATTTACCTTTGTGATTATTAATACAGTACATTCTTGCCTTCTCCTTGTAATTTTCATCATCGTAGTTCACCCAGGTAGCAAAAGAATTCGTAAAGGCTACATCGAACAGCTCCAGTTTAATTCATCTCTCTCATTTTGAATAAAGTTTCTAAAAGTAGCAGAAATTAAATAAATAAATAAATAAATAAAGACGTAGCTACACTTAAGTAAAAAAGAATTAAAGTTTTGATCAAGACGACGATGATGATGATGATGATGATGATGACAGGGTGAGGCGAAGGAACTCCCACAATCCGACTGCTGTTGTCAACCTGCACACATAGCCTACACATCCAAGCCAAAAACAAGAGTATAACAGCGGATGAGAGAGACACGAACACATACACAGAACTAATTCCAGACACACACGTTCAAACATACGTACATACATATATACAGCTCAGTAGCTTTAGCACACACACACACACACACACACACACACACACACACACACACACACACAATATAGATAAACAGATATACAGATAGACTGTGTGTGTGTGTGTGTGTGTGTGTGTGTGTGTGTGTGTGTGTGTGTGTGTGTCTGTCTGTCTGTCTGTCTGTCTGTCTGTCTGTGTGTGTGTGTGTGTGTGTGTGTGTGTTTGTGTGTGTGTGTGTGTTTGTGTGTGTGTGTGTGTGTGTGTGTGTGTGTGTGTGTGTGTGTGTGTGTGTGTGTGTGTGTGTGTGTGCTGACTGGAATATTAGCTCGCATAATGCTAGATGAATGTGTGTAAATGTTAGATTGTATGCTTGTGTGTGAGACTGATGTAAAAAAAAAAAAAATCTGCTTATAAGTCATGTTTCTCCACGATAATGTAAGTGTAATGGTAATCGATTACAAACTTTTTGAATCGTAATCGATTTCAAAGCTTTGTGACTGGAATCGTTATCATAATCGTAGTCTTCCTAAATAATCGAAATCGTAATCGAGTGCATGGGTGATGGAATAGTAAAATGTTTGGTTCTCACCTTCTATTTATTTATTTTTTTTTTTACTCTTTTTTTCCCTAACTCTTTAGCACAAAATAACTCTTGTGCTGTATTATTTTCAGTCCATCATGTACACATCTGATTGTCTCTGGAACGGTCTTTTTTCTGTTGTTGTCGTCTGTGTCTATAATCTTCAGTCTTTCTAACACAGCGAGTCCAGGATTCTCGAATTAGAAAATATTGGTTTTGTCTCTCTTGTTTAACACTCATTACAAGGAATAACACTGCAGGGGTCCAGCCTCGGTTTCCCATATTTTTGCATGAAAGTAAAAATACAAGTAAGCACATAAATGGGAATAGGGGCAAATGGGTGAATGGTAGCAGACAGGCAGATGTGAATGTTTGCAGACAGGCACACAGATGGTTGCAAGCCGACAGGGCAGTAGGTAATGCAAATGACATGCAGACACGTGAAGACGAGGAGACAGGCGTGCGTGAAAACAAGCAGGCAGGTGAAGACAAGCAGACAGGTAGATCTGAAAGCAAGCAGAGAGGCATACAAGAAACAAGTAGATAGGCGAGCACGTGAAGGAGTACAAACAGACAAGCAGACGGGAAAGCAGCGACAGAGGCAGAAAAATGAAGGCAAGCAGACACACACAAACAAAGAGCAGAATTTGCAGATCTGAAAGCTCAGTAAAAACAGAAAAGCATATAAGAAATCAACAAGCCAAACAATAGAAAGTAAGCATGGAAGTACAAGGAGATAAACAGACTTTAAAGCAGGCAGACAGAGAGCAAGCAGGTACAAGAATGTGAAGCATAAAAAAACTTGCGTAGGTCTGATGAAGCAAGCATAGAAGCATACATGAAAGCTAGCAGAGAGGAAAATAGGTGAAGGCAAATAGCAGACAAGCTGGCATGAAAGCAAGCAGACAGGTACACGGGTGAAGAGCAGATGAGCATGTGTGTTAAAGCAGCAGACTTGAAAGCTTTCCGACAAGCAGGCATGTGAACTCAAGCAGACAGGCAGAGGAGTGTTTGCAAGCGGGCATGAGGGAGCAAAGAGAGGGAAATCCAGGGTGGGTAATGGAAGAGTAAAGAGTAAAGGGGGAAGGGGACTCAACAAGGGAGAAAGGACGTGAACGAAGGTGATAAAATCGTTTCGAAGTATCATGAATAGATTAAGAGAAGTAAAAGTCGTCACTGAAGCGATTTTGAATTTTTGCTTTAGCGCCTTCACCAGGGAGGTGTCTCCTAATTTGTCTAAAAATCATCTATCGGAAGCAAAAATGAAAACAAAATCATCACAGTAAGGAAGTTAAGTAGTGTATTGAACTCCCTCCTGTACAATAGACGTGTGCCAAAATATATATATTTTTTTTTACCTGTCCGACTCTGGGCAAAGGCTTCAGGGCCTATTTCTTGGGGGCAGTGACCTATTCCAAGGCCCAGTAGTCCTCCTACACCACATGTCACCACTTCGGCGCTAACACCTACCATCCATATTGAATACACGTTAGGGCTGTCTCATACAGGACTGGTGTATTGGTATTAGCAGGGGTATTTTTGCTACATGTCGGCGGGTCATCTGGTAGATCAGGAAAGTCTGCTTTTAGGAAATTCAAATCCTCAAACTGTTCCCTGCCCCAGCCGGGATTCGATCCTGGGTCCATTAGGACTGCAGGCCGCCACTCTACCGATTCAGCCACCGCCTCCCCCAAATAGTCTAATGGTAGCGTAAACAGGATTCAGAAGTCTTCATCATAGTGAGTAGGTTTGTGGAGACGTAGCCTTTGTAGCGGTGCCATTACGAGGGGACTGAAGATGAACAAAACCGTCAGAATAGCTAGAGTAGGCTATAATGCAAAAATCCCCACCTTTACCTTTATCTTGCTACGATTGTTTGCTTTTGATGATTGTGATGGGTGTGCATTTAGTGGTCGTTCCGTTTGCTTGTATGTACTCTATGTACAGTATAACTTGTATATATATATATATATATATATATATATATATATATATATATATATATATATATATATATATATATATATATATAATATGTATGCTTGATAATGAGTGTTTTCACTAAGGAATCAGTTTTCTTTGTTTGTATAGATGGATGGATGTGTGAAATACAGTATATATATTTATGTACCTTTGTATGTATGTATGCTTTTGATGATTGTCACGAATGTGCTTTCAGTTACGGATCAGTTTCCCTTGTATATGTCGTATGTATACATGTATCTGTATGTATGTATGTATGTATATAAGTTTTGGTGATTGTTATGGTTGTGCTTTCAGAGAGGGTTGCGCTTGCGGTGACTAAATGCTTGCGGTGTGTTTGCTTGTACGTATGCACGGCTATGCCTTCTTTTTGCTTTGCCTGAGGTCAATGTGTGTCAGTGTGTACATCAACGTGTGTATATGCGGTGCTTATTCTGCCTGAGTCTCCATGTATGTATGAACAGCGCTAGGGTTACTCTCTTTGCATGATGTGCTTGTGTGTGTGTGTGTGTGTGTGTGTGTGTGTGTGTGTGTGTGTGTGTGTGTGTGAGAGAGAGAGAGAGAGAGAGAGAGAGAGAGAGAGAGAGAGAGAGAGGAGTAGGAGGAGGAGGAATGAAAGGTATTAATTACACATTTAGATTTCGAAAGAAGCATAAGAAAAGGGAACAGGAAAAGTCTTAAGTGTGGGTAGTTGGGAAGGAAAGCTACTGAATCTCATTAACCCATCAGCCAGAGGACCACATCTTAACGTTATCACAGTGAAGAGATTGAGGTAAGTGTGATGAGAGCAAAGTATGTGTGAGGGAATGGTGGATGTGTGAGTGACCGGTCCAGTATCTGTGTTGGAGTTGCTGATGTTGTTGATGATGTGTCAGTTGATGTTAATGATGTGACCTCAGGCTCATCTCATCGCTAACCCAGTGGACTGCAGGCCGAGATTGCCCTTCTCCTGCAGTCCTCCACCCTTCATTCATGGGATAAGGAGGGAGTTGAGGGACGTTTGTATAACCTTGCACCTCCGGTTGTGTCAGTACCACCACGTGAAGGCGTCTCTCTCCACCACCGCGTCATCGTCATGAAGGAGCTAAAATATATGTATAAAGCTGGGGTCATGAGAAAGGTCGACACGAAAGGAGAAGGAGAATGAAATGAAACCGGACGAGGAATGATAAAAGCTGGAATACATGAACTTTAATGTATGCAGATGATGCCGCGCTGCCCTGCCAACATTGAACAGGATCTTTTGGTGTCTGGTTCAGCGTTTTGTGAAGGTTTGTGAGCGGCGTTGTCTGAGAGCCAGTGTAAATAAAGAGTTAAGTGATGGTTGCTGAGAGAGACGGCAACTCACAATGCAGTGCGCTCGTGAATGCCAGTGTGAATGTGTGTGTGTGTGTGTGTGTGTGTGTGTGTGTGTGTGTGTGTGTGTGTGTGTGAGAGAGAGAGAAAGAGAGAGAGAAGGAAAGAAAGAGAGAGAATGATGAGGAGGGGAAAAAATAAAGGCGGATGATATTGTGTATGGATGACGTGTAGTAGCGGACATAAATATCGATACACCTCATTACGATAAATAACGAGAGAGTAAACAGTGTCTTAGGAAACCCAGCAATGAGATCTTAAAACCTAACAAATTTTACTGACTACAATTGTGTACATTCCTATCCCGCCCCCTCCCAGATGATTAATACAACGTAGGAATTAGCTCTCGTAGTGAAGGGGCAGTAGTTTGGTCTAAGTGATCTTGTACTTTGCCCTTGAAGTAACTTATATCTTCATTCTTGGTTCAGTACAGGAACATTTCGACAAATTACATTATTATCCTGCAGTACTTTGCCTAATCCAGAGAACAAACGGATACAGGCAGGCAGGCAGGCAGGCAGGTAGACAGACAGGCAGGGTAAAAACAGTTCATCCGTCCCCCATTGGTGTCAGTGGTAAAAAGAGATGCTATTATCTTGGTAAGCAGAGCAGAAAATAGAGAAACAGAAGCCGTGCAGAAGCCAAGTTAGTGTGAGCTACGGCCAGGGAAGCACAAGAAACAAAGGATAGTAGTCTGTTAGTTTTGGCAAGAGGAGAAGAAAGTCACTAGCACAAGTTAAGTATGTATGAGGGATACAGAAGAAATAAACAGAGAGAAGCCTGTCAGTTTTAGCGAGAAGAGCAGAAAACTAGCAAGTCTAGGCAAGCAGAAACAGAGTATGTATGGTCTATGGCCGGGGATGCACAAAAAGAGGAGCCTGTAATTTGGCAAGCGGAGTAAAAAGCAGGCAGGCAGCGGCAAGCAGGAACCAAATATATTTGATCTATGGCCAGAGACGTAGAGAGAACAAAGTGAGGGGGGGAGGAACAGAGCGTAGAGTGGTCATTATTTTAGCAAGCACCAGCAGGAATAAAGATTAGGCAAGCAGGAACTAGATATGTTTGATCCATGGCCAGAAAATATTCAAGAAAAGAGAGAGAAAAAAAAAGGAGGGGGGGGGGATGGAACAGAGCGAGGAGTGGTCATTATTTTAGCAAAGGCTGATGAAGGATAAGGAAACAGAGATGGAACCACCAGCAGACAAATTCGCAAGCAGGCACGATGGTGGGCAGATACTCACCAGCAAGCAGACACAAACAGGGCCCCATCAGCAAACAGGTTGTGTGCTGACAGTCGCAAGCAGTCATGGGAAGAAGACGGTCGTGCGCTCGTGTTGCCAGGCAGAGTTTGCAAGTAGGCAGGCCGGAGTTTTCGATGGAGTCACAGGGAGAATGGTGGTGGATACTGTATTTTCAAGCAGAGATGTCGTGGAAAGTTGTAATCATCATCGTGGGCTTCATCCTTTTCCTGCTCAGCATCGTTATCAGTATCGTCATCATCATAATCAGCATCTTTATCTCCATCTTCATTTTAATTTTCCTCTTCATCATCATCGTCCCATCTTCGTCTTCGTCATCTTCTTCCATCTCGTCAACAACCTTTTCTTCATTGTATATTGGGAAGAGAAAAAACTAATGCGATAAGCAAAGACATGTGTAGGTGTATTTTGCCAAGAGAAATGTCAAGCACTGGGGGATGTGCAAGCAGTGACATGAGCAAGCAAATATGTGTAAGAATATGCGCAAGAAGATAAACTCATGTAAACATGTAGGTGTAAGGAAGCAGGCACAGACACACATGCAGACAAACACGTGGGTTGGCTGAGATGGATGTAGGCAGCGATGAAATTAGTCACAAGCAACTGTGTGTGTGTGTGTGTGTGTGTGTGTGTGTGTGTGTGTGTGTGTGTGTGTGTGTGTGTGTGTGTGTGTGTGTGTGTGTGTGTGTGTGTGTGTGTGTGTGTGTGTGTGTGTGTGTGTGCGCGCGCGCTTATGGTACCTAATGTGTGTGGGCAGGCAGGGGTGTGTAGGATGGGCGATAGGTTGTCTGAGGCGTGCATGCAGAGGCAGATGGGTCCGGCACAGTTATTTTTAGCATTCACTGGTCTCTATTTTTACTCAGACGGATATAGATAGTCATTTATATCCGTCTGCATGCGTGTGAGTCATTTATATCCGTCTGCATGTGTGTGCCTTTCTGTCTGTCTGTCTAAATGTTCATCTGTGTATGTATTTCTGCCGGTCCATCTTTGTTTGATACACCTTCTTGTCTGTAAATTTCTTTCTTTTGAATGTATCTGTTTATGATTAATCTATTGCGTTTGTCTTTTGCATTCCATCAGAATCATCATGTGAATATGTATCTGCTTCCAAGCTATGTCTGCTAGCTGCCCTATGTACATTTCATCTCTGGCTGTTTGACATATCTAGTAAGTGCACCTCTCTGTCCTGTCAGTCTGTCTGTCTGTATCACATATGTATCAGTTTCTTCGTCTTCCTGTCTATCTGTCAAATCCGTCCATCTAGGTATGTCTTGGTAGGCAGGTAGACAGAAGAGCCAACATAAACTTAAATGCACGAGCAAATATTCAAGCAACTGATTGTGGCAGCTATGCATGACTATGTGGGTAAGTAGGCCAGGTTGTCTGACAGCATTACAAGCAGGCACTGACAGATAAGCACGCAATTGTGTTCTTTAAGTAGGTGGGACTGTTAACGTAAGAATGCAGTTTTGTATAATTAAGCAATTTAAGAAGCGGTAAAACGATAGGCTGGGAAAATAGAGAAATAAGAGGCTGAGTCGGGTATGCAGGCAGACAGGTGTTTGGATGCTTGGATATGCTTGCAGGCAGGAATCGTTTGAAGAAGCAGACAGACAGGATGGACTGGGGCAGACAGGGAAGCGACTCAGATATGCAGATTAAAAGGGCGGATTGGGACAGAAGGCAGAGAAAATGATAGACTGCGTAGGCAAGAGAGAGAACAGCTAAGGCAGGCAGGAGTAGGTAGACAGGAGGCAATGATAGGTAGACAGGAGGTAGGGATAGCGTAGAGGGATGGTTGGTAGAGGCAGAAAGTGGCAGGGAGAGGTAGCGATATGAAGGAAGGAGGGTGGTAGTGATAGACAGGCAGGAGAGGCAAGGTAATTGTAAACAAGGGTAGACAAGTAGGCATGCAGAGGAGAGGTAGAGATAAGCAGGCAGGGATGAGGCAGGGGTAGACTGATACGTAGATACATAGACAGAGGGATGAAAAGCAGGAATAGGTAGCCAGGCAAGAGATTGAAGTAGTAGGCAAACATAGGATAGGCAGGGATCGGTATGGAGATGAGAGGTAGTAACAGGTAGGCAGGCAAGGGAGAGGCAGGATACACAGGGGTTGGCAGGCAGGCAGGTAGGCAAGAGGAGATTAGAGTTGGTTGAGAGACGTGTCAGGCAGAGAGTGGATAAGAAGAGTAAGTAAACAGTGAACAGAGGCAGTGTGGGTTGGGGGTGAGGAGGAGGGGGGTGGGAGTGTGAGGCAAGAAGGGAGTGAAAGAGGAGAGAGAAGGGAGGGGGAAATAAGCATAAAGGAAGAGATGGGGAGGAGGTAGGCAGGTAGGAAGAGGGAAGGAAAGGGAGAAAGGAAGGGCATGCGAAGGACGAGGTGAGAAGGAAAGAGAGAGAGAGAGGGGGGGGGAGGGTGGAGGAGAGGGTTTACAAGCAGAGCAATAAGACGTGAGCAACGACAAGAGAAATGGGAGGAGGGGGAGAGAGGGAATGAGTGGGCAAGCAGAGGGAAGCGGGGGTGGAGGTCAGAGAAGGGAGGGGAAGGGGGATGAACAAAAAGAGGGGAGGGAGGGGGGAAAGAGGGACAGAGGAGTGGAGGGGAGGGGAAAGGAGAGGAAGGGAAGAATGGTAGGAGCGGAGGGGAGGCGGAAAGGTAGGAAGCAAGTAGAGAGAAGAGGAAATATGGGGAGACAAGGAGAGATGGGGGGGGAGTGGGGGATAAGGAGATGGCGGGGGGAGGAGGTAGGCAAGTAGTGGGGGAAAGGGGAAAGGGGAAAGGAGACGAGGAGTAGGAGAGGGAGGAGTGTAGACAAGCAAAGGGGGGAGGGAGGGAGAAGGGTAGGGGGAAGGGGAGAGGCAGAGGCGAAGGGAGAGAGAAGTGGATGGAGAAGGGGAAGGAGAAGCGAAGGAGGAGGAGATTGCAGGGGGACAGACAAACAGTGGAGGAGGGGGAGAGAAGAGGTAGGGGAGGGTGAGGGGAAGGAGGGGACTTGGAGGAGGAGGGAAATATTGGAGGAGAGGAAGGAAGAAGTAGATGAGGAAGGGACTAAAGAGATGGAGAGTAAATGGGGTTAGACAAGCAAAGAGGGGGGGATGAATGAGGGAGGAGGAATGGGGCAAGGTGAGGGTGGTTAGGGGGGAGGGGAGGGAAGGGGAGGGGGAAGGGGGTAGGTGGCCTTCGTTGCTGGGTGTGCACGTGGTCACCATGATGTAAGCAGTGGGGAGGGGGAGGGGAGAGGGGAGAGCGAGGTGAGGAGGAGGAGGGGAGCGGCAAGGGGGATGGGGAGGGTAAGGGGAGAGGGAAGGTAAGTGGATTAAGAGAAGACAGTGGAAGAGGAGTGGGAGAGGAGAGAAGACAATGAGAAGAAACGGAGGAACAGGGAGGAGTGAGGAGAGGTGGTAGAGAATTTAAAAAAAAAAAAAAAAAAGAGAAGACACAAGTGGAGGGAAGAAGGAAGAGAAGAGGGTAGGAAGAGATGGACAGAAAGGTACATAGACAGATAGGTAGAGTGTGAGAGAGTGAGAGAGAGAGAGAGGTGGAGGGGGGCTGAAATGTCACAAGAATGGGAAATAAACGGAAGAGTTGAAGTGGGTGAAGAATGATGGAGAAGTGGAGTGTGTGTGCGTGCATTAAAGATTGGGATATATATATATATATATATATATATATATATATATATATATATATATATATATATATATATATATATATATATATATATATATATATATATATATGCAGAGAGAGAAAGAGAGAATGTAGGAGGGTGTGGGAGGGGAATATGCTTGTGTAGGAGAGGGAAAGGGAAGGTGTGGGAGGACAGTGGCATGGAGGTGTACTGGTGTGGGGTATAGGTGTGTTGTTGTTGGCTGGAGGCGTGTTACTGTGTTGGTGTGTTTCTGTGGGAGGTGATGTGCAAGGTTGGTGTGGTGTTGTGGGATGGAGGTGTCTTTCTGTGGGAGATGGTGTATGGAAGGTATATTGATGTGGAGTGGAGGTGTGTTGGTATGAGAGGTAGTGTGGAGGGGAGGCATGTTGGTGTGGGATGGAGGTGTGTTGACGATGGATGGACGTGTGTTGCTGTGGCTGGGAGGTGTATTGGTATGGGAAGGAATTGTGTTGTTGTGGGGGAGGATTGTGTGAAGAGAGACTGCTCTGCTTTCATTTATGTGGAATCCACTTGTGCTGGAGGAGAGAGGGCTTGTTGGGTAGGGGGTAAAGAAACGAGAGGGAGAAGGAAAAATACGAGAGAGGAGAGAAGGGAAAATGATGGGGGCAGAGAGTATGCTTGGAGATGATAAATGAGTGGTTGTTTGTCGGATGGAAGGGTGGGAGGGATGTGTGTTTGTGGGAATAGGGTGCGCAAGTGAGAGAGGAGTTGAGGGAGCGGAGGGGGAGATGATGTAGCAGGAGAGAGTGCCTGTGTGGGGGAGGATGGGGGAGGCGAGATCTAGGAAGTAGGAAGAGGGTAGAAATTATACTCGGTTTGTGCATGATGAAAACGTATTTGCATGTGGGGGCAGATGGTGAGGGAGAGGAAGTTGTGGAAGAAGAGGAAGAAGAAGAGGGAAATGCGGAAAGTGGAGATTTTGGGGAGAAGGATGTGGATGGGAAAGTTGCAAAAGAGAAAAGTGTAAAAGAAGAATATATGGAAGAGGGAAATGTGGGGGGGGGGAAATGTGGAACGTGAATTTTCCTGCTGAAACTGATTGGTTCTGTGTGTGTTTGTGTGTGTGTGTGTGTGTGTGTGTGTGTGTGTGTGTGTGTTTGTGTGATAAAGGGAGGGGAGGGGGAAGAAGCAGAGGCAAGCAGAAGCAGCAGAAACGAGTCAGGGCAGCAGCAGCAGCAGCAGGAGGAGCATGAGATTATCAGGAGATGCCCTAACAAATCATAGCCCAGTGGGAGCCCATTACAATAGACCATAAATACTGCCAGGATACAAATGTGCCCCCACTAACTCTCTCTCGCCTTTCTGGATAATTTAACCTTTTATTTTCTATTTTTATTTTATATTTCCTCACAGCCGACACATTCTCAGCATACAGATGGGAATAAAAGTTCGCCAATTCTCCTTATTCTCATTTTACTTATTATTTGGCCTCTTCTGCATCTCATTTTCCTCGACTGGCTAATACTCCGAAGATGAGATGGGCTAGGTATGTTTCTCACCCTACAGACGATACTTTTTAATGTGGTTTGTCGGGGAGGAAAGCGAAGGAGACGCCTCAAGTAGACGCATGGGAATAGTAGGCAAGCTTTTATCCCTCACTGTGCAATGGCGAACATAAGTATCGATTAACTACATTACGATTGGTAGCGAGGCAGTGAGCGATGAGTTTCGAAACCGCAGTAAAACTCTCCACGTAATCAGACAAGCTTCTCAGTAATACGTAGAGAGTTTCGTAATCGTTCCACCAGTAATTCCATGGTTATTTATTGTCCTCCCCTCCCTCGATCAGGTGTAATTTGGAGATTCGGTCAAGCTTATCACGCTTTTTGCCTCGCATTTCAAAAGAGGGGAGTTGAAATAATGCTTTTTGGTTTTTGCCGGTTTGGTTATTACTTCTAGATTTTGACTCCGGCAGGAAGACGAGGAAATGAAGATGATTAAGTGTGGCTGGCTAAATGAGAGGGTTAGAAAAAAAAACATTATGTAATACGTAAGAAGAAATTTGTTACGAAATGTCTTGATGCAAAAGGGAAAAGAATGGAAGTGTGATTTTGAGTCCAGAGGTGGAAAATGAGGAAATGAAGGTGATTACATGAGTGACAGAATGAGTTAGGTTAAATTAAAGTGTTTTTCATTACGTAAAGCGAAATATGAAATTCCCTGGTGAGTAAGAAAAGAGAAATGAATTACGTAATTTAAGTAATGTGGGAGATAGAAAAAAATAAGGTAACAACCCCAACCTATTTTTCACACCGTTGCTGGCAGGAAAGGCGAGAAAAAGAGACTAGAGTTAAATTGAAGAAGGCAAGATTATAAGGCTGACAACGGCGACAAAATGGTGATAAATGAGTATGAACTTAAAAATCTAAACAGTGCTTTGGAACACGTAAAAATGTATTAACAGAAATTTTACGGCAGGAAACGTAAGAAAAAGAAAGAGGCTAAGCTGAAACTGAGGATTAACTAATACTTTGGGTCAGAGAGGAAGGTGAAAGCAGATAAAAGCTGTGAATCCTAAATCGATCTTTCGATAATGTAAAAAAAGATATTAGGAAATTCCTTGCTTTAAGAAAAATTCAGACCAGTGTTCTGACAAGAAAAATTACGAAATTATCCTCCTCCTTTCCTTCAGTCCATCACACTAAAGCCAGCAGGAAAAGTGAGGAAAAATGAAAAGGAAAAGTGAGGTTGAAATGACTTGAACATAAAACAAACGTTGACAAATAAACCGAAAACCAAAACAGTACTCTGAGATACGTGAGAAAAAAAATGATATCGAATAATTCCTGTGTAGAAGAAAGGCAGAGAAATATCACGATATATATATATATATATATATATATATATATATATATATATATATATATATATATATATATATATATTCCTTGCCACATTTCCTTTACACCACTCTCGGCAGGAAAAGTGAAGAGAGAGAGAGAGAGAGAGAGAGAGAGAGAGAGAGAAACCTGAGCTACAGCGGAGGCCGTACTTCTTCAAATTCTTTTACTTTCTCTGAAATGATCATTGTTTAAATGGCCGAGAGCCAGCCATCTTAACATGTTTTGCTCATTACGGAGGTTTTCCTCTCAGGAATGGAATCATTTATGACTACAACAGCATCATAAGACTAGCTATACTTTAAGGCCCGTATTCTTGTCGGTTAAGGAAGCTCCCTAACACCTTTTCCTAAGCGATTTATTTTGCTTATTATACCGTGCTGTCCTCTTCTTTGCTATACAAATCCTTCAAACATGGCCATACTTTGCATACGTAACGTACAAAAGGATAAACTAGCTGTATCCACGTATAAATTGCTAAGGAAATGGTGTTAGGGAGCTCTCTTAACAGACGAGATACGGGCTTAAGACGTATACATTACAGCAGGAAAATATGCTAAAAAATTAATATGTCTGCCTGTAATTCACATCACTGCCTCGGGAAAAGTGAGGATAAGAAGAAGCTGACAACACTGAAGCAAAAATAAACATATAAATAAACTCATTAGCTTGCCTTACAGGAAACGCCGTAAGAGGATAAGATAAAAACTAATGTAATATGCGAGAGAGGGAATGTAACTCGGTAATTCTTTTAAAACTCTTAACCCCCTCAGCGGGAAGACTTTTTATGTTTTTATTTTTGCTTCAACTTGTAAGGCTGTTTAGTAGGAAGGAGTTAGTGAATTTACGCAACCCCTCCAGTTCATAGTCTCTCCTGAGCCGAATAAACTCGCTTAGATGTAACAGAAATAAACTAAAACAAATAAGTCACCAAATTCGAGGGGTTAAGGACGTATTTTCATGGGTGTTCTACTTCACTTCCCCACCAGTTTTGTTGTTGTTGTTGTTGTTGCCGTTTATGCCATTTTTTCCTTGTTGATTTGGTTGTATCGGTGTCATGGAAAAGACTACTAATTACTTCATTTCATGTCTTTCTCCTCTTGTATCTTATTTTTGCTACCGCCAGACGATTTTACTCAGCGTAGGAGAGACTTTTTCAAACTGGATTCTCCTTTATTTAGTTCTTTTCCCGCAAACATAAGAGGTTAAATAGTCTTCATCAGTCCCTTCACTACAAGCATTCTCTCCTAAAAAAAATGAATAAAATCGCTTGGAGATAGCAAGACATCATCGTACTGAAAGGATTCGGGTGTGATTTATGCAAGAGATTCCCCCCCCTCCTCCCCGTAAGCACACAGGAATACGGAGCCAAGATTTAAAGGTCGCTCGAGATGGTGAGCTAATTAGGAGCCTGTTCTTTTAGTGGCCCCTTGACTTCCCTTTTTTAGGTCACCACGAGGACGATCCCGCGGCCCTCCATCCCCCCCCCCTCCTTTCACCTGCTCTTACCTACCCTAGCCCCTTCCCCCTCTCCCCCTCCTCCCTTTCCTCCCCCCTTTCTTCCTCTCCTCCTCTTCCCCTTTCTCTACTTGTTTCTCGTTCTCCAGCTTCTATTCATTCTCCCGGTCAGCAGTTTTTCCCTCCCTATCTCCCTCTCACCGCTTCTTTCTCTCCCCGTTTCTCCCCTCTCCTCTTCTCCTATTCCCCTCCCTATCACCCCCTCTGCATCTTCATCTTCCCTTCTTTGGCTCTTTTCCGTCTCCCATCCCCTATCCTCGTTCCTTTTCTCCTCCCCCACCTTCTCTTCCTTCCGCTGTCCTTCCTCCCATTCCTCCTCCCCAATCCTTCCTCCTCCCCAATCCTTCCTCCTTTCCAATCCTTCCTCCTCCCCATTCCTTCCTCCTCCCCAATCCTTCCTCCTCCCCATTCCTTCTTCTTCCCCATTCCTTCCTCCTCCCCAATCCTTCCTCCTCCACAATCCTTCCTCCCTTTCCCCCTCCACTACGATGACGATGATTCGCTTTTATATTAGTTACTGCCAGATTATTTCGTTCAGTTTAACAGAAAATAACTCAAAAGCTAAGTAAGACATAAATAAGGCCAGATAAAGAAAGTAGACATAGGGGGGAAAAAATGCATAGCCAATTTTTATTTCACTGAGAGAGGAACTGTTTAGCCGAAGACAGTAGTTTGGTGATTGCACAAGTAAAAAAAAGTAGTCACAGTACTGAAGGGATAAACTGAGATGATCTTATCCCTCTTCGCTGCGAGAGGTCCCTGAATGAAGACAATACGGTACCGTCTTCCTTCAGTACGGGAAGACGGTACTGTACTGAAGGACTGATGCTGTTTCCTTCGAATTTCTTTGCCACGGGAGGCTTAATGTAAACCCGGTGGTCTGCAGGCTGAAATTGCCCTTCTCCAATCCACTTTCCCCCTTTGAGAGGATAGGGAGGGAGTTAAGGGGCGTTTACATGACTCCTGCTCGGTTATATCAGTGCCACCACATGAAGTGTCCCTAATACTGAATAAACCGAGAAAATAGACTTTAAGGAAGACAGAAAGAAATATTACGTAGGCAGGCAGGTAAGAGTGGGTAGCCAGGACAGGTAGGCAGGTGAGAGATGAGGATGATTGAGGCAGGTGTGCAGAGAGGTGGGATGTGTCAGGTGAGGCAGGATGGAGGAGGCAGGTAAGAGGCAGGTAGGAGACAGGATGAGGCAGGATGATTAAAGAAGGGTGAGGCAGGTAGATGGAGCGATTTGTTGGGAGGCAGAAAGGGCAGTAAGGGGGAGCGAAGGAGATGTAGGGAGTGGGGCAGAAGTGAATAAAATGTATGGGGTGTAAAACAATGCGACAGGGAGTGAATGAGATGTAGAAGGTGAAGCAGGGAATGGAAGAGATGTTGAGGGGTGAGGCAGGGGGATGAAGGAGATGTATAGGATGTAGAAGAGTGAGAGAGGGAGTAAATGAGATATGGGTGAGGCAGGGAGTGACTGAGATGCAGATGGGTGATACAGGATGTGAATAAGATGTAGAAGAGTGAGGCAGGGAGTGAATGAGATATAAAAGGGTGAGGCAGGGGAGTATATGAGATGTAGATGGGTGAGGCGGGGATTGAATGAGATGAAGGAGAGTGAGGCAGGTATGGGGAGTGAATGAGGTGAAGAGTTAGGCAGGTGTGAGATAGCTTTAATGTGACAGCGAGAAAAAGTAAAGCAGGCCAAAGGGAAGGCGGGATGGAATAAGAAGAGAATTAATGGGGAGTAAGCGATATGAAGGCTACGGTGAGGCGATAAGAGATTCTGATCAGGCAGGCAGGAAGGAGGGTGAGGCAGGTGTGAGCTAGCTTTAATTAAGGAGAAAGAAAAGTGGGGCAGGTGAGAGAGGGAGGCAAGGATAAGTAAGTAAAGGAATAAGGATGAATGTAAAAGACAAAGGCTAAGATGAGGCAATGGAAGGGTATGATTCGATGAGAAAAAAAGTAGGGCAGGTACCTGAGAGAGAGAGAGAGAGAGAGAGGGAGGGAGAGAGAGAGAGAGAGAGAGATCCTTCAGCTCAAGACGCCATTTTAATTTTATTTTGGTACCAAGCGATTTTATTCAGTTCTGGAGAGCACATACTAGTGTACCTAGGCTATTTCTAACCCATCCAGCTAGATAAGTATACCCTAAGTCTGGAGTAAGCAAGAAAATTTTAAAATAAAAAAGTTTTAGGATTCAAGGCGGTAATGAAACAAGAAGAGGAAAAGTGAGGTAGGTGTGAGAGAGTTTGGCAAGGTGAGGCAGGTTTTGAGGAGAGGTAGGCAAGGTGAGGCAGGTACCATGGGTTTAATTAAGTCAGGCGTAAGGTCAGTGAGGCTGATGGATGTAGTGTGAGGCAGGTGCGAAATGTGACAGGTAATGAGGCAGGTATACTTTTTACACCTTGGCCCATCTTTTTGCCCTTTTGCAGCTCATTTCCTGCAGATTAGTGTCAGAATCAAACAATATTATGCCTCTTTGTCCATTTCGTAGCACGTCTTCGTGATTAGCATCAAATTCAAGTGTTAAACAATTGTTACAGCTCAGCATTCAAGATGGAGAGATGGCAATTTTAGGCCAAGTTGGGGTAAAAAGGGTATAGTGTACAGGTAGACAGCTAGCAGGTGGAAGTAGAGAGAGGCAGGTAGGAAGTGAGACAGGAAGTGAGGCAGGTAGGCTAGGAGGATTAAGAGTTTATGCAGGTAGAGCAAGGTGAGGCAGACTAATTAGGAGAGGTAAGGTGGGAGGCAAATGGAAGGTGAGGCAGGGAGAGGGTGAAGTGGGTACTAGGAGTTGCAGGTAAGGGTTAGGGAGTAAAGCTTAATAAGAAAGCTAATTAGGACAGGTGAATTAGGTGAGAGGCAGGTAGAAAGTGAGGTGGATAAGGAAGATAGCAAGGAGAAGATGTGGCAGGTCGCAGGTGAGGCAGGTAACTCATGAGCCAAGTAGCAGATGAGACAAGTAGCAGGTGAGGTAGGTAGCGGGTGAGTTAGTTAGCAGGTGAGGCAGCTAGCAAGTGAGGCAGGTAGCAGGTGAGGAAGGTAGCAAGTGAGTCAGGTACCAGGTAAGCAGATAGAGAAGAACTTTCACTTCGCAAACTTAATACATCCATATTAACAGTAAGGGACATTCTCTCTCTCTCTCTCTCTCTCTCTCTCTCTCTCTCTCTCTCTCTGTAGATAAGTAGATGCCTAAAAATTACATATAAAGGATTCATAGTAGCCAAATATATAAATAAATGCATGTGATTATGTAGTGTATGATCTCTAAATGACGATACCTCACATTAAGGCGTAAAAAGTAAACTCTGGCTCCAACTTCAGTGAAAACATTAAAAAGAAAATCAGTCGAGGAATAAATTGAAGGCGGGCATAAAATGATCACAGAAGAGAAATTGGAGACATTAAAAAATAAATAAATAGGTCTATAGATAAATGAATAAATAGGGAAAGCTGTGAACAGTGAAGACAAGGAATAATGTAAGTTAATCCTTTCAGCCCAAGGAAGCATTTTTCACTACATTCTTTGCTACTTACAGACAGTATGATATCAGCTTAAAGCACTCATACCGAATAGGTCAACGAAGGCCATATGAAACCTCTCCAGTTCGAAATGTCTCTCTCAAGCTGAATTACATTGTCTAAAGGTATCAGGAAGTAAAGTGAAAAAGACGTCGACATCATGAACTGGTTGATGGGTAACTTTTCCCTTGAGAGAACAAAATCTGACAAAATCCTACTTACCTGTCTAGGCCTTAATTTTTGAAGACATTTATGCACGTGGCAAGTCCCTACCCATGAAAAATAATTTACAAGGTGGTTATTCTCTTATCTTGAGAGAATTCACCCAAGCTAAGTAATATTTGGAGTAGCAAGATCGATATTAATAAAAGAACTCATCGTTTTGAGGGGGGTCCGCTACTCACCTATAATAACCCTGTAATTGCCCATCTGCGAAAATCCTACCTGGGAATCATAATTGTTCTCCTGATAATTACAGCGCTACCTGTGAAGATGAATCGGTCAGTTCTTAAATGGCTGCCCATGAAGTATAATTGCTGACGTGTGATTCATTGCTCTTATTTTAATTAACTCTTTAACTAAGAAACCTCTCCCCTGAGGTGAACAAATGTTTTCATTTTATATATACATATTTAGATAGATAAATATATAGACAGATAGTTAGATAAATAGATTGATGGATTGATAGACTGATAAATAGATGGATATATATATATATATATATATATATATATATATATATATATATATATATATATATATATATATATATATATATATATATGTGTGTGTGTGTGTGTGTGTGGAAGTAGGAAGAATAAAATGTAGACATCATCATGGGGCAAGAAGTGATAAAGCTATATTTCCTCTGCTATGAAATATCAAAAGGTTGAACAAAAAAATCGTTTGACGGTAGCAGGAATGAAATCACACTGCTTATTGTTTTTGTTTTTTTTAACCTTGAATCTGCTTACTTGTGCACTCTCTCTTAAAGCCCAATACTCTGGTTTAACACTCAGCTGAATACAAATCTGCCTATACCTGGAGTAACATACTAGAGTTCTCCCGATGGTGAATAGGTTTCTGATAACACAATTAATGTTTCACCCGTAATTGTCTGTACCTGTGGGGGTTAATTGGGCTCCAGTAATTAAACCCGTGATGCATACATTCATACCTTTTGATTACGCAGTTGTTTACCAGTAACTGAACTTTATTTGTGATCCCTAATTGCTCATCTGGTACTTCATTGCTCAGCTGGATACCGGTAATTAAGTCTTGTGGCGCCTAATTACTCACCAGTTAATTAATTATTCGTGTTAACGCCGTCTAATTGCTCGCGTGTTATAGCCTTACGTGTGTAGCCAGTTTGTTCATTAAGTTCCTGCCATTAGAGATACCAGCTAATTAAGTCTACTTTTACTAATTACTCACTTGTCCCAGCCTTACCTATGAAGATTAATTACCTGTCCAAACTATACCTTTGAGGATCACTGGTCAAGCCATGCCTGTGAAGATCAATTACTTCTCTAAGTCAAACCTGTAAAGTTTAATTACTCGTCCAAGCCTTACTGGTGAATACTAATTACCAGTCTAAGACTAACTACTTGTCCAAGTCTTGCCTTTAAATGCTCACTACCAGTCCAAGCATTGCCTTTAAACTCTAAATACCAAACCAAGTCTTACCTATGAAGACTAATTACCTGTTCAGGCTTAACCTATGAAGACTAGTTACCTGTTCAAGCCTTACCTGTGAAGACTAATTACCTGTTAAACGTCTTACCTGTGTGCTGTACCTGTGAAGTTTGATTAGGCTACCTGGAAAAGTCTTACCTGTAAAAGCTGATTATTTTTCAAAGCCATATCTTTAAAAGTCATGTCTAGCCTTACCTATGAAGACTAGTTGCCCCTCTAGCTTTATATATTTTTCAAGACTAATACCATCTTCAAACCATATTTGGAAGTTAATTAAACTGTTCAAACTTTATTTTCAAGACTTATTATCTTTTCCACACCTATCATTGACTAATTAATTATTCGAGGCAAAATTTTCAACGCTATAACCTGTTCAAGTCATAGTTACCATTATCCCCGAAGACTTAACTGCTTTTGAAGGCCAGTTTTTTGCCAGAGTGAATCCTAATTCACCTTAATCTCTGTCATTTGAAGCCTAAGTAGCTATTCATTCTCTGACAGCGACTAACGACTTCATGTTCAACCACTGCATTTCAGTACTAATTACCTTTGAAGATTAGCCACTTGTGAAGACGGATTGCCCGCCTGATCCAGCCCTGATTATCAAAGCCTTATCTCATTCAAGCCAGAGAACTGAGAGATAAGAGGGCGACCCGATCAAGGACCTCATTCATACATATTCCCAAGCTTTTACTGCACATAAGCTTGTTTGTTTATACTCTTCTCAGTTCATACGGCTTCCAAAGACTTCAGAAGCAGATTAAAGTGAATAATAACGCTAAAATAACGACAGAACAAAGCGATTTAATGATAATATTGAACTTCTATGGACACGTGCTTATCGTGAGAAGTGCTTGGTCTTTTTAGCCTGAGGAAGTCGTCTGTTAATTTTGTTTTTCCTACTGACAGACGTTGTTCGGGGTGCCAGCCAGTTCAGCGGTTTTATTCCTAGAGTGTATACCTAGAGAGAGAGAGCGAGAGAGAGAGAGAAAGAGAGTGTGTGTGTGTGTGTGTGTGTGTGTGTGTGTGTGTGTAAGGGAATTCATAAATATCAAACAATATTCTAGTAGTCTTACCAGTTTCGTAGCAGTTGTCTGGAGATTTTTTTGTGACAGGCAATTTCTAATACCTTACAAGAGCAAGTTTACCGATCTTTGTGAATTATTATTATTATTATTATTTTTTTTTTTTTTGCAAATCTAGGTCTTATCCAGTTTTAAAATAAACTCTGTGTAGTGGTAATGAAGGCTAATTTTAACCCTTGCATTTTCATCGAGTCCTTGCTGAGCCAAATAAAATCGTCTGGTGGTTGGAAGAAGGAGGCATCATCGCACTGATAGGGGTGAGATATAGATGCTGCCTCAAGACTGCCTCCTTATCGTCGGTTCCCTTATCGGTTATCTAATAAATGGAAGGAATGTGTGGGACCAGAATTTTCTGTATCATTTATTTTCATTTATCTTTACTTAAGTGGAACAATTTTAATCTAAAAGGAGGTGAAAAAAAATGTGGAGTGCTGAGAGGGTGGGTTAATGTGGCGGAGGTGAGTGTGTGGAGTAAAGGAATTAGTGTGGGGGGGGGGATGAAGAGTTTAAAAGATATACGCTGAACATACTCTGGGATAGGTCATCGTATAACAGAGATGGACAGAGGTAATTATATATATATATATTTGTTTGTGTTATCTCTTTTTTCTTTTGTGTTTCCTGTTTGCCTTTTTGCTTTGTCATTTTTCTCTTTTCCTTGTACTTCGATGGCTTTCTTGTCATTTTTTATGTTGCATCTTATTTCTTCTTTCCACCATATTTTTTTTTTTTTCTTTTTACCTGACTCATTATTCTTAAATTTCTAAGTATTTACCATTTTTATTATTCCTTTATTGTTTTTTCTGTTTTTCTCCGTGTGTGATTGTCAGTTTTCTATCCTGTTTCGTTTCAGTTTTTGAAATTGTGGCTTCTTTAAATGTTTTCTCCTTGACCTTTAGTTTTTGTACTGTGATGTCCTTCTTAATTGTTTTCCTGTTTTGCTCATTATTTGTTTCCCTTTACTTTGTCTTCCTATTTCTTGTCTTTTTTTTTTTTTTGGCTTCCTTTCTTCATCTGTTCTTACTGTTCACTTACTGCCCTCCTTTATCGTAATATTAATATTTTTTTTCTTGTCTTTGTTTCCTCTTTCCTTTTCGTATATCTTATTTAATTTCTGTTTGTTTCACTCCCTATGATCCTTTACTGTAATGTTTCTTTATCATTTTTATTAAATCCATGTCTCCTACTCATTTTTCTTTTTTCCCCCCTTCCCTTCCCTCTCTCCATTTTTTTCGTAAATTGCAGACTCCCTTTTCTCTTTGCATGGTTCGCACTCCTCCATCTTCTGTCTCATTTCTTTATCTTTCTCTCCCTCTCTCTCTCTCTCTTATCTGGCCAGCTTTATTCTCTGCATCGCGTGGCCTGATTCTTTTGTTTCCCTGCCTCTCTCTCTCTCTCTCTCTCTCTCTCTCTCTCTCTCTCTCTCTCTCATTTGCCTTGCTTTTAAATGTTTTCCTGTACTTCTGCTTTGTTTATAGATAGATGGACAGATAGACAGATAGATAGATAGACAGATATAGATTTTCTGTGCCACTTTTTAAACCTCCTTATCTCATCCCCTTTAACCTATCCGTCGCAAAATACCTTTCTTTCCCTCTTTCCTTTTTCGTCTCTTTCCGGTCATCAGGTCTGCTTTCCTCTTCCTCCTTCACTTCCTCTTACATCTCTTGCTCCGTCCCACTTCTCTTTCTTCTCCCTCCCCCATCTCCTTTCTCTCTCTCTCTCTCTCTCTCTCTCTCTCTCTCTCTCTCTCTCTCTCTCTCTCTCTCTCACTGTCTCTCGCTTCTGTCTCAATTCTTGTTTTGGTTCAACATCACGTTGGACATTTTTTATTGATGCTCGTGAGAATCAGATTATGACACACACACACACACACACACACACACACACACACACACACACACACACACACACACACACACACACACACACACACACACACAGAGAGAGAGAGAGAGAGAGAGAGAGAGAGAGAGAGAACGCAGCTTATCCATCACGACAGTCATAACACTCCTCAAACTCAGTGCTCACATCCATCACACACACTTTCCTCCACACACACACACACACACACACACACACACACACACACACACACATTATAATACACTCACTCAAGCCAGTCACACCATCTTAATACAAAGAGCACATGCAGAGAGAGAGAGAGAGAGGGAGAAAGAGAGAGAGAAACCTTGACTGAAGCTCTTGTGAGGAGTGTGTGGGGGAGTGAGAGCTATTGTGTGTGCGTGTGCGTGTGTGTCTCTGTAGATTTGTGTGTATTCTTAATGTGTGTGGAACAATATGGAGTGCCTGTTTTGTGTTGTGTGTGTGTGTGTGTGTGTGTGTGTGTGTGTGTGTGTGTGTGTGTGTGTGTGTGAGAGAGAGAGAGAGAGAGAGAGAGAGAGAGCTGCGTGGCTTCTAAGTAAGATTACATTATGACGCCCTTGTGTTAATTATATGTGTTTAAGAACGAAGAACACAGAACACAACTCTAGTCTGGGTTATTTGTGGAGTGTGTGTGTGTGTGTGTGTGTGTGTGTGTGTGTGTGTGTGTGTGTGTGTGTGTGTGTGTGTGTGTGTGTGTGTGTGTGCGCGCAGGGGGGGTAGTGTTTCCCTGAGCTGCGATACACTTGAGAGTCGCTCCTTTTTATTCCCTTGGCTCTTGCATGTAATTCTTTCTTTTCTACGTCGACATCAATTGCACGGGTATCCTGCAATAAATCACTAGCTTCTTCAGTCCAGTCATGTATTTCTTAGTATATTCTCTCTTCCATTAGACAGTTTTACTATGTCTAGGAAAAATCTTTACGGACGGAAGAGGTTACATATAATCCTAATTAATCCAGTAATTAAAGAAATAAGTAAATAGATAGATGGGTAGGTAGATAGATCAATAAATATATATAAACGATGCTCCCAGGTGAAGAGGTTAATCTGCCATATCCAGAAATAAACAGGTTAGGATGAGGTGTTGGTGAATCTTATAAGCTGACGAGAATATAAGAAGTAAGGTAATAAGGAAGAAGTTCTGGAGAGCCTCCGAAAATGAGAAAATATTAACTTGCCTTATGGAAAAATTATCTAGAAGGAGGAGCTGTCGGGGTGCCTCCTTTGGTGTGGAAAGAACGGCCCCATATCTTTGTTCCCGTGTGTGTGTGTGTGTGTGTGTGTGTGTGTGTGTGTGTGTGTGTGTGTGTGTGTGTGTGGTGCTTTTTTCGGGAAATGACAAGGAAAACACCCAAATATCCGCACGGATTGCAACACGTAAACCTCGAAATAAAATCCAGGTCATTATTGCAGTTTTGAGTGCTTACAGGCAGGAGTATGGAGATCCTTGCCTCTCTTGGCGTGCGTATGGTTCTGTATGAATAGAAAAAATAAACACCTTTTTTTTTTTTATTATCATACTTATTTTTCACCATGGTACTTAGCTGATAGTGTGACAAGTTAAAAAAAATTCTTAAATACCTGTAATGTAAAAGACTGAGTAAGAAGATGTAAATGTTTCTGTTTTTAAGCTTACGTTTTTACTTGTCGAAAAAAAAAATAGTAGTGTTGTTTGTAAATTTCAAGAGGATCAAATGCAAACAGGAAAATAAACAGGCAAGGCTTTGAGTATAAATAATAGCGTGTTCCACTTTGTGTGTGAGGGTACTTAAGTGTGTGTGTGTGTGTGTGTGTGTGTGTGTGTGTGTGTGTGTGTGTGTGCTTTGCCGTGTGTATGTGCGTACATTGTGTGTGTGTGTGTGTGTGTGTGTGTGTGTGTGTGTGTGTGTGTGTGTGTGTGTGTGTGTGTGCTTTGTGTAGGCTGGTGTATGTGTATGTGCGCGCCTATGTGCATTATGAAGGTTCGTGTATGTATGTGTGCGTTTGTGTGTGCATTGTGGAGGCGTATGTGTGTGTATACGTGTTATCAGCGGGTGGCCTGTGTGTCGCCCGGGGTCTGAGTGCCTGTACAAGGGCCTCTTAGCCTTGTCCCTCCCTGGCCTGGGCTCGAGGGCAGGCACAGAGAGGTGAGACTCAGCAGGGTAGGGCAAGGCAGGGCAGGGTAAGGCGGGGCTGAGTAAGGTAAGGTTGGATTGATTAGCCTAAAACAGGTCACAGTAGAGTAGGGGAGGGTAGCAGGGCACAGCAGCGTAGGGAAGGGGAGGGGAAGGTAGGGTAGGGTTGGGCAAGACACGGCACAGTAGAGAATTCCAGAGCACGGTAGCGTAGGGTAGGGCAGGGCACGGCAAAGGACTGCATGGCAAATAATTGGAGGACAGGGCACATGGCACGTCGGAGATTTACAAGGCTGAACTGTGCTGAAAACTGAAGGGCAGAGCAAAGCAGGGTGGTGGAGGGCAGCACAAGCCAGTTAGTCAGAGTAAACTACTTAAATGCAACAATACCAGTGAAAATGTTAAGAGAAGGAAGACAAAAACAGTAATGATGGAGTGGAAGAGGGTGATCTTGAGACCATTATATCTCCCCAATTATTACTCCATTATAATTTGCATACTTTCTTCTGATTTTTGCACCATTAACTTTGGTGCAGAAAAACATTAAGATCAGGTCCAAACTGCATAAGTTGAAGACATGTTTACCTTGTACACATGTGTGTTTAAGTACATACGTGTTTGTATTTGTGCGTATGTTTGAATGTATTACATGTATGTGTGTTGAATGTATTACATGTATGTGTGTATGTATGTATGTTTGTATTATGGATGGCTGGATGAATAGATGGCAAGGAGGTACGTTTTGTTTTATTCTCGTCTTTCATTTCATTATTCTTGCTCATTTATTTATTAAGTAAATAGTAAAATGAAAAGTGTAATATGTCTGTCGCCCCCCCCCTCTGAACATTTTTATTAGTTTTTCTGTACACTTTATTCCGTTGTTGTCATTTTCTTTGTATATTTGTATGCAGCCTCCGTAATTACACCCCTCCCCCCCAAAAAAAAAAAAAAAAAAACAGGTATCGTCTTAGCTGTGGTCGTTGTTTGTGTTGTTGTTGTCGTTTGTGTCCTTGTGGTCGATGTTGCTGGTGGTGGTTAGTGTCATCGTTACTGATATTGTCGTTATTATTTTCATCCCTTATTTTACATGCATCCATTGGCAGCCTCTGTAAGGGAAACAAACCCTGACTGTTCACATCTTATCCGGGAACTGGCCAGTCTCGTCTTGGTTCCTTCTTCCTTTCCTTAAAAAAAAAAAAAAAAAAAAAAAAAAAAAATGCAACAGACCTAGAACTCATTTCAGGTTGGCATAAGAGGCTTCGAAACGTGTTCCCTACCTGTAAATTGATTTTTTATGACACGCTGGCACTCTGTTGGTTATGTATGTTATTTATGCAAACAGTCGTGGTAATTAAGAACAAAATGACAGACAAGATAACAGTCTTCCCGTCACTCTGAAAATTTTATCCCAAGAGGAATATTATCGTATTACGGTATCTAGAATGCATTAAAAGATTGTGTTGAAAGAGAAAATGAAGATTGCTTTCAACCTCTTCACTCTGGGGGGTATATTCCTTAGCAGGGCACAAGAATGAAATTAAGAAAAAAATCAAACAGAGTATACTAGGTGTGTAGTGTAAGAAATACAGGGCGGACCAGCAAATTACACTTCATGGCAGTGTCTTGTGTTGTGGAGATGGCTCAGTCTGCTGGTGTGGGCGTGGGTGTGGCAGTAGGAGTGGCGAGTCGATTAATGATGCCTGGTAAATATCGATAACACTTCATGAACCGTCCCTGCAACACAAAAGAAATTGCCCGGCGTGGTGGAAGAGAGGGGTTATATATGGACCACCCTATATCACTGCTAAGGAAGAAGACGAGGTGCAGTGAGTCTCCTGACCTAAAAAATAATCACTGTTAAATATGGAGGTGGCGACAGTGACCCTACTAAGTCCTGATGAACAAGCCCGCCCTCATAAATCTTCATCATCTAATTAAATCTGTTATCAGCGACAGCCGCCGTCTGACGATAACGATAGGGCCCTAACGTGGTGTGTGTGTGTGTGTGTGTGTGTGTGTGTGTGTGTGTGTGTGTGTAAGGTCTTATCATGATCCACTTACTCATTCTTATCACCTCTTATCACCACCTCCAGACTCTCTCGAAGTACCGACTTGCCTCCACCCTCCCATGTTGAAGTCTTTCCCCCCCCCAACCCACCCTCCCCTCTCCCTTCTCCACTCATCCTCCCCTCCGCTTCCTCTCTCCTTTTCCCCTGTTCTCCCACCTTCTTCCCCTCATCCATGTCTCTCCTCCTACCACTGTATTACCCCCTACCCTCTACCCCACCTCCCTTCCCCCACCTCCCCTACCCCTCTCCCCACCTCAGCGATAAGCCGTATCTCTTTATCTTTAAGGAGTGGTGTTCCGTCACTTGATAATCCCGGGTTTTGATCTGGGTGGTGAGAGAGGTTATGTTCTGGTGAGAGGGGCGAGGTGGTGGCGTTGATAAGAGGAAAAGATAAGTGCGAGATAAGAGGTGGAGATGAGAGGTAAGGAGAGGTGGAGGCAACGTGAGGAGATGGGAGGAAGAGGCAGGTAGGTGGAGAGACAGGCATCGACGGAGAGAAGAAAAATGGAGATGATGTGACAGAGATGATGGTGAGGAGGAGGAGGAGGAGGGTGGTGATGGAAATAATAATAATTTAATTATTTTATTATTATTATTATTATTATTATTATTATTATTATTATTATTATTATTATCATCATTATAATTATTCCTTATGATCACAGAAGACCCTTACGTTCCTATGACTTACTAAGATCGAGATCGTCTGGGATGAGCTGCAACACGATACTAGAACTGTCTCAACGAAAAGAGGGTTGAACATCTTACATTATTTACGACAGGATAGCCTAGTCCTTCACGTGGAGGCATAGTACACAATTTTTAGTGTATCATTATGCCATACCCTTGGATTATTTACAGCAGCCACATCGTATTTAGGCCAAGATGAGACAGACCGACAGAGACAGACAGAAAGTGGGTGAATGTGTGTGTGTGTGTGTGTGTGTGTGTGTGTGTGTGTGTGTGTGTGTGTGTGTGTGTGTGTGTGTAAGAAGGACGTATGTTTGTGTTTATTTATGTGTATGTACAGTATGTGTGTTGTTAGAAGCAGAATTTTTTATGTGACGGACAGACTGACAGACAAACAGAGATGGATGGAGGGAAGGTGACCGTATCAGCAAGAGATAAGAAGGGGTTGACTGGGAGATAAGGTCGACACTCAAGATAAGGACGTAAGATAACACTCTCACCCCTGGAGCTACTGTCAGTGAGCACAAGATAGCCTTCACAGATAACCTTACACTTCACATCAAAACACCGTGATAATAAGGCTAATGCGTAATATCTCATACTTACGGAATATTTGATCAGAACAACGGAGTATTAACTTTATATTAGCTCTCAATTTAACTCTAAATTTTCAGATAGTGGTATATCAGAACGCTTATTATCATTCAGTTACAGTTTCAATTTTCAGACAGTCATATTTAGCAATTATCAAGTCACTTTATATCGAAACACTACAGGTATTAGTCCACCTGAAAAAAATAATAAAATTGATGATATTTAAGCTTTCAAATATCATAAAGCTTTAAACAAGAAACTTACATGTAGATAAAAGCACTGTCTGTCTTACTGTACTACGAAATAGCAATGATATTATGTCCGATCATTATAATTTCACAAAGCTCTATACCCGAAACTTACATGTAATCAAAACACTTTATATTACCTTACATTTCTCAGAGTCTCATAATTTTACACCTAAGAGTTAAATGTAATCTTCCAAATTTCTTAAGGCCTTTTAAAACCATAGATCAAGAGAGTGTGATAAAAATATGTAAACTTTTCATACTAGTCACCACTTTACCGGAGATAATGCTATTACCACTTATTCTCTTTGAAATTTCTGAAAACCTTATCGTAGAGCTCTTATATTAAAAGCTTACACTAAAATGCTGTGGTGATAACACGTAAACTCAAAATTTTACATAGGTAATCTGAGATACTGAAAGTACGTTAAATCTCTTAAACTTAACTTTACTCGCAACATTAGATAAGAACACCAAAATTCTAACGTTACATCAAAACACGATCGTTAAACCTCACATCAAAATATTTTTATAATACGTGAACGCTTACAAATTTCAGAAACCCTTACATGAGAACACTAAAATGATATACTTACTTTAACACCCTGTGATGCTACATAAATTCCCTTAAATTTCAAACAAGCCTTACACGAGAACACTGATGTTATATTCTTATATTTACCGAACGTTACACACTATGATAATGACTCGAAACTTCCCTCAGATTTCTCAAAATTTAATATAAATACTTAGTTATAACCTTGCAATATAACACTCAGGTTTCACATGCAATATAACACTCAGGTTTCACAAGTATTTTCACAGCTAAACCTCAAAACAGCATGTATTGATTGATGAATGTGTATACATCAAACCAGTAAAGAGTAGTACGTAAACGTAATCAGATTTTTTTTAAATCGACACTGAAGACCATTGTCTTTCATTAAAGCACAAAAACCTTTTGATAGCATTAGAACAAAGTTCTTAAGATAATAATGCGGATAAACCTTCACAGATTTTGCATCAGAACACTAATATTATGAGATTGGTTTAGAACACTGTGATCATGATAAGCGATACTAAATTCTCTCGAGTATCGTAGAGGCATTTTGCAATCATAAATCAGCGCACTATGAAGATAATGTGTTTGTGCGTGAACTGACTCAAATTGCAAATTTTGCACACACACACACACACACACACACACACACACACACACACACACACACACACACACACACACACACACACACACACACACACACACACACACACACACACACACACACACACACACACACACACTCGGACACTTTTCATGAATGATATTAGTCGATTTCTTAAGACGTAAGTTTCCGTAGCAGTTAGTTATTATTATCGGAAAGCATTGTGTTTTGTCTTTTTCACGTCATTATTTATTGTGCTTTTGTGAAGTGTTTGGCAGCAGCATATGTGAAAATAAGACCATAAACAAACCCAACATAGGCCAAGGAAACTTTGTGAATTTAGTCCCTGAACTCTGTGTTGTAATCTATGAACCTTCTCAAATTTCGCAACACTCTTGATGATGATTGGTCCGTAAACAAACCTGGAGGTATCTTTATCTGCTGCCTGACGCCACATCTTGTGAGAGGTGACCTCGACCAAACGAACTTCTCTTATTTCTGTCTCCAGGCTCTCCTATCTCCTTGTATTTCTGTCGCCATGGATTTCTGTCTCTAGGCATTTCGCTCCATACTTTTCTATCTGTTAGCATCTCTGCAACAACTCTATACCTTGTACGTGTCGTTGTATGTCCTTGTTCATTATTGTGCTTGTAATGAAAATTACTTCTATACCTTCTATGACCTATGGTATGTCTTCAGACATTCTTCTACAAGCATTTCTATCCCAGATCGATAATGATCCGTCTTTTTATTATATTTCGGTATCATATCACGTGGAGAGATAGGAAGAGAGCTTCTGCGATAAAAGGACGACACCCTTTTTACTTAAAAATTCCCCGGCTCCTATAGCTCATTTTTAATGTGTAAAATCGTGTGGTGGATGTAGCAAGAAACACAGCATCACCATCACACATCAGACAGGCCTCTCCACCTAACATTACCACCGTATTCTCCACAACTCGAGCTTAACCTCTGTCATAACCCCATTCGTATGTGTAATGAACAGCCATGAGGGACCTGATATGCTCGTATATTTAAAAAAAAAAAAATGTGTAGTATGCTTGACAAATCGCTGGCTAGAGAAACTTATAAATATTTTTTTTTCTTTTCCAGGTGAGGAAGACAAGGAAGGAAGCAGGTAATGGGAATGAAGGTATGGTTAAACGTTGCACTGCGATGACGTCATTGACATTTTAGTCTTGCTCCCACCAAATAACTTTATTCTTGTGAGAGTTCCTTTTCAAACTTGAAGTGTTAGATACCGCCTCTGGTAACACCTTTTGCATCTTGAGTGCTCTCCAGATCTTAATAAAATCGTCGGCAGGTAGCAAGGATGGATTGATAAAGGCGTCATCGTAATAAAGGGACGACGCTGTGAAATTACGCTAGGGAAATTAATAATGTCACCAGCACGTAAACCGAATTTTTCTGGGTTTAGGAGGCTCCCATAGCATCTCTCTCTCTCTCTCTCTCTCTCTCTCTCTCTCTCTAAGTGGACCACGGGATGCGTAAGAGGGGAGTTTCCGGTGACGTCATGTCCTGGGGAGAGGGAGAGGGAGGGGAAGGGGGGAGAGGAAAGGGGAGGGAAGGCAGGAAGAGGGGAAGGGGAAGGGAGATGGGGTGGGGGGAAGGGGAAAGGAGATAGGGTGAGGGGAGGAGGAGGAACGGAGTGGGAAGGGGAACGGGATAGATGGGAAGGGTAGTTGGGAGGAGAATGAGAGGGATGGGGAGAGGAATCGGGTGGGGAGATGGGAAGGATGCGAGAATTGGAGGGAAACTGGGAAACTGAAAGGAGGGGATTGGAATAGATGTAGTGGGGAATGAGATGGGGAAACAGAAGCGAAGAGAGTAAGGAATATATGGGAATAAGATAGGGATGATGATGATGATGATGATGATAGGAATGGGATAGGAGAGGTAGGGAAGAATGGAATTGTGAAGGGAAATGTGACTGAGGTGGAAAAGAACAAAAAAAGTTGGTAAGAATGGGATAGAAATGGGAAAGAAAAATAAGTGGGGTGGAGAAGGATGAGAAAGAAAAAATGGGAATAGAGGTAGATAGGGAGTGGATGTGGGATAATTACAATGTGGATTTCTTAGGAGAGAGAGAGAGAGAGAAAGAGAGAGATCTAGGAAGCGAATTGATACTAGGAAGAGGGGTGCTTGAGAGAGATGATTGAGGGGAGGAGGTGGAGAGGAAGGAGGGGAGGGTGGTAGGGAGAAGAGAAACTCGAGGAAGGGGACCAAGGAGGGAAGATAAAGAGTTCAGGGAAGGGAGAGGAAATGATTGGGAGAGAAGACGAGGGAAAGAGAACAGGGGAGGAGAAAAGGAAGGAAAGGAAAGGGAGAGAGAAAAGAAAAACAAAGTAGAAAAGAGGATAAACAAGGAGAGGAGAAGGAAGAGATCAGGGGAGAGGAAACTGAGAAGAAATAGAAGAGGAGGAAGGAAACTATTTAAGAAAAGGAGAAGAAGATAGAACAAAAGAATAGAAGGGAAGAAAGAGAAGAAGAGAAACGAGGAGAGGCGAGGGTATGGGTCAGGGACAAGAGATGAGAGACGGAGAAGACAATGGAGGCGAGGAGGAAAAAAAATGACAAATGCGAAAACGGAGGAGTGGAGTGATGATTGATTTAACTTACTCAGTACGGTGATAGATATTTGATTATAACTTTCCTGCGATTCTACTCAAATTGGGAGATTTTTTAGCCACTCCAGTATTAGAGATTCTTCCTGACTTAAAAAGAAAAGCGAGTTTGGTCTTGACTTAATTAAAATGAAAATAAACGTCATGGGAAGAAGGGGGTTAACAGATTAATTATATGCTCCAACACATTCTTTGGGCTGGAACTGTGACGCACAAAATAGTAAACAGATCCAGGAAAAGACCCAATGCTGTGCTTAGCGTATTTTAAAAGGATGACATCATGCAAGGACAAAAGTTACTATCATACAGTACTTTGAAAAACTGGTCAATCCCTTAAAATTGTAATGCATAAAATGTGCTTAATTTTGGGTAAAGTAGGTTTAGATACTCACACTGTTTGAACATCATTGTGTAGAAACGTTTATTTATGACTGCCTGCCCATGTCATGCATATGTAGTTGCCATACATAATCATAAATAAACTACTCGTGATGAAGGGATTCCACACTATATGTCAGGATTCAGGAAAAAAAAAGTACAAGGAAAAAACGGAGGAGGAGAGAGGAGGAGTGAGTATCATATGGGGGGGAGGGGAAGAGTAGAAAAAAAAAAATGGAGAGAACGGAGGAGAGGGAAGGAGAATGTACGGGCGAGAGATGAAGGTAGCAAAAGAAGGAAAGAGGAGAGGAGAGGACAAGAAACAAGACAAGCAAGAGGGGGAAGGAGTGGAGAGGCGAGGAGAGGCTAAGGGTGAGGGATGAGTAATAAGTGTTCATGGGGGAGGAAAAAGGGGGGAACAGAAAATAAGGAAATGGGAAGACGCGGAGAAGGAGGAAAGAACGAGAAAGAAGAGGAGGAGAGAACGTGAAATATGGAACAGAGAAGAGAGAACGAAGCAGGAGGGTAGGCGAAGATAAGGGGGAGGAAAGAAGGACAAGTGATCAAGGGGGAGGGGGAGGTAACAGAACAAGGAAAGGGGAGAGAAAGGAGATGAAAATGATCAAAAAGAAGGAAAGAAGTGAACTGGTAAAGAAAAGCGGAGAGTAAGAGAGAACGAAGCAGCTGGCAGGAGAGGGTAAGAGTGAGGGATGAGGGGGGAGAGTGATCGAGGGAGGATGAGTGGTCGGGGGTGAGGGGGAAGGGGAGGGGGGGAGGCTAGTGGCAGACAACGGTACCCCAGCTTGCTTCAACGGTACTACCCGCGCCCCTTATGTAATGACCGCACACACCGCCCCGAAGCCCTCCCGACAACCTGTTTGCGTGCGTGCGTGTGTGAGCGCGTGCGTGCATATGGATAAGTGAGGGCGAATGCGTGTGTGTATGTAAGTCAGATAGGCTAAGTGTGTGTGTGTGTGTGTGTGTGTGTGTGTGTGTGTGTGTGTGTGTGTGTGTGTGTGTATTTTTTAAGTCACCGATATGTTCTTAGTTCACCTGCTCATTATAAAATTACCTGTAAGCAGAAATAAATGTGAACAGTTAATTTTTCACTAATCACAATATTACGGGATTGTTCACTCTTTCTTACACGTCGCTTCAGTTCAATAGTTATTTCGATTTACATACCCTCTTTACTGATATGTATGTATGTGGCTGTTTGTTAAGAAATTGGCCTTTCCTGTCTCAAGCTCTCTAATACACATACATACACACATACATACATACATACATACAAACAAACATACATACACAAGCAAACGAACAGCTAAACACACACAGAATCTATCAACTTTTTTACTTTCCAATAAATCTTACCAGTACATAATTCTCTCTCTCTCTCTCTCTCTCTCTCTCTCTCTCTCTCTCTCTCTCTCTCTCTCTCTCTCTCTCTCTCTCTCTCGGTAAACGGTACTTGCACCTTCTTCCACGCGGGACCGGTACCTCGCTACTGCACCTCTCAAAACGGTACAATCCTACCTCGGCGTGGCAGCTTATGTCATGCCGATGAAGAAAAATGGATATACAAGATAGACTGAATAAAGGGGAACTAGACAGACTTGTTTCAGAACGTGGTTTGGTATGGTTGTGGACGAGGAGGGAACGAAGGCAGTGGATAGAGTGGATGGGATGGATAGTTAACTGAGGAATTGAGGTGGATGGATTGAAATTGTGGTGGGTATTCAAGTGGATGAATGGAGTGATGGGCCAAAGTAAGTCGGTATATAGTTTAGTACAGGAGTTGGTTGGATGTTTGGTTAGTTTTATTTATTTTTTTTTTTTTTTACTGAATTTGGGAGGTACCATATTTATTTAGAGACTCGATCTTTGGCTGAATCTGAAACAGGGATATGTTGTATTTCATCTGACTTTTCTGGGGATGGAATCAAGATGGTCATGAGAAGGGCATGATGGTGGCTTAGGGAGGAGCTGAATTCAAGGCTGGATCTGACACAGGGATATTTGATGTGTCCTTTCCTGTCCAGTGTGTAAATTGATGGAGTAATTAAAGAGGAAGGACAAGGATGGAGGGAAGGCAGTGGTAATCAGTGGATGGAAAGGATGGCTCAGTAAGGTGTTCGTTCTGTCGTGTTGAAATAGGGATGTGTGATGTCTCTTTGGCTGTTCATCGTGTCATATCGCTGAAATAATGAAGGAAATAAATAGTCGGATGTAGTAACCGTGCCGACAACGAGGGAGCGAAAGAAGTCCAAGAGTGGTTAGATGGATAGCTGTTTATTGGGGGATTCGTCTTAAGGATGGCCCTGCAACAGTATAAGATGTTATTCTTGACGGTTCAGGGGATAGTAGATTAAGGAAGTCAAGGAGAGGACACTGAATGAATACGTTTGTGAGGAGTTCGATATGAGGACGTGTGTTAAGCAAGAAATGTGATTTTCCTTGACCTGGATTTACGTCGGTTAACGAAGCTCCTTAGCACTTTCTTCCTTGTTCATTCTGCATAGGACACATTAAGTATACCTCTTTATGATATTTATGCAAACTTTGTCGGTATTGCAAAGGTATGAGACGTATAAGAGAGTATAAAGGTGTAATATGCAAAATAAACGGCTAGGAAAACCAGGGAAAAATGACCAATGACTGTCTAGTGTGCACAATGGAGTAATTATGGGAAGTCAAGGAGAAAACGACGGATGGAAGGACGAATATAGGAAAGTTACAGTGAGAAGGATGGACGAACTGAATAGTGATTATAGATCTGTGTAGGAATTTTTTGTTTTCTTGGTTGTCCAGTTTTTATATTCAGGGAGAAATTTGGAAGATCAGTGAGAGGACAGGTGATTGAGGGTTTATGAAAAATTTTAATGTAAAGATGGGTCTGTAACAGGGTTTGGTGACTCCGTAACTTTTCAGCGTGCAAATTGAGGGAATAATTTGAGGTCAAGGAGAGAACATTAATTGAGAGTTTGGTGAAGATTTTGAGCTGAGGGTCGGGCTGAATTGGAGTATATTTGGCGAATCTTTGCCTTTTTTGCTACCGAGATTTCCCTCATCTGAACAAAATCGTCTAGCACCGGAGTACATCCACACCAGTGACAGGGTGCTCAACCTCACTCCCGTTTCTGAATGCTGGAGAGAAATGGCCCTTATAAGTAATTTTCTTCCCTTTACTGGGATGGAAGTTTAGTGGATAATTGAAGTGTTTTTTTGGCTTAGGATGTTTAGTTTTGAGGTATTGCCTTAGATATGCTGATAATTTTGAGAATGAGATTGTGTCTTACGTGTCTGAAAGTATTGTTGGAACGAAAGAGAGAGAGAGAGAGAGAGAGAGAGAGAGAGGGAGGGAGGGGGGGATATAATTTATTGTGGATCACGTTGCAATGATAATTAGGTGTCTGAGGTTTTGTGCTCATTAATGATTCTGTCGCCACCTCTTGCTTCACCTTCATATTTGTGGCTTTATCTTTGTGACTGCCTTTGTCTCTCCGTCTGTGTCTGCCTATCGGTCAGCCTGCCTGCCTGTCTGTCTCTGTCTGTCTGTCTGTATCTGTTTGCGTTTCTTTCTTTTTTGACTAGCTCAGTCTTTGTCCGTGTGACTGTTTTTATCTGTCTGTGTAATTCTGTCTCTGTGTGCATGCCTTTCTCATTTTGACTGTTTGTGTCTCAGTTTCTTTGTCTGTCTCTGTCTAACTGTCTGTCTCCGCCACTTTGTCTAATGTCTCTTGCTCACTTTCCGTTATAAGAACAATACTTAAGTCATTTTCCGGTGCGATATGACTAAGGCCTCTTCATTACGTCAATTTGTCCCGCCTCTGAAATCTCTCTTCTTCGTACGTTTACCTTTGTTTTCTCTTAGCTTCCATCATCAGGTAAAAGTCTCCATCAGCCAACAAATCACGCTGAGCATCACCTCTCTCAACACCCTTACATCACCCTTATCTCTGTATGCTTTCAGACAACGCCGTTCGTTCACAAAAGAATACACCAGTGTTTGATGATGACAGTGATGGTAATGATGATGATGATGTTAATAATAATAATAATAATATTAATAATGTAATAATAATAATAATAGTAACTAATAACTCCTAATAATAAGCAAAAATAAGAACAACAACTTTAGTAATAATAGTAATAATAATAATAATTATTATTATTATTATCGTTATTATTATTATTATTATTACTATTATTATTATTATTATTATGAACAAACTCTGAATACCACAATAAGTCACATAACATCTTCCAGGCATCTTCCAGGTAAAGCACTGACATCAGTTCATACCTCCGTATCTAGTTATGATAATTATGGACGTAGGACGTGATAAAGTAATTCTGGGGTTAGTTTATAGCTTTCTGTCAGTTACTTTTAGTTATTAGTAGTTACTTTTGTTTTTTTCTGTTTAATCAATTAAAATAAAGGTGCCTGGAACTCAGAAGGGATAGAGCTGGTTAAGGGAATTTGGTCGGAGCCACATGACAGAGTTAGGCATGTTTTTTCCTTTTTCTTTTTTTTTCTTTTTTTTCTCATTTTACTAGACATATGTGTGGACGGTGAGCCTGTGAAGTGGAGTCAGGATTCCGGGGGCTTGAATATCTTGAGTGAGTGAGTGTGTGTCCCATTTCCTTGAGCATTCACTTAATTAGTTCTCCCACTGACATTCTCATTTCCTTTTTCCTTTCTTTCTGGATCCTACCTCACCTGTCACTCGAAAATGGGAAAAAGAGGCGGAATCGTGATATGTGATGACGAAATTGTAAGTGATGTGATTGGGAGTCTTGAGCTGATGTGATTATATTTTCGGCTGATTTATTTATAGTTTTTCAGTCATGCTTGGCGTGTGTGTGTGTATGTGTGTGTGTGTGTGTGTGTGTGTGTGTGTGTGTGTGTGTGTGTGTGTGTGTGTGTGTGTGTGAGAGAGAGAGAGAGAGAGAGAGAGAGACGATAGGAGAGGAAATGAAATGAGAGAAAAGGAAACCAGAGAAGAAAAGAGAAGTGAAAAAAAGAACCGAGGAGAGAGGGAAAAACAAAGCGGAAACAATAAGGGCATATAATAAAGGGAGTAAGATAAGAGGCAGACAGGAAGGAGAAGGAAGGAGAGCGAGGCATGAACAGTTCTCGCCCCACACTCTCGACCCGATCTCAGGTCAGGCGAAACGGCACATCTACTTTATTATTAATTTCTGAACCCCCTTATATGGTGGACAGGCCGTGGGGGGAGAGGGGGGAGGTTGAGGGGAGAAGGGGGGGAGGGAAGAAGGGGAAGTGGGAGAGGGGAGGGGGTAGGCTGATGCACTGCCCACAACCTGACGGACTGGCTAGCTCTCGTCCCGTTATGTCTGGGGGAGGAAAAAAGAGGGGAGAGGTAAGAAGGGGGAATGGAAGAGGGAGGAGATAGAAGGATGGGAGGGAAAACGGGAGGGAGGGGAAGGGGGATGGATGGGAGAGAGGAGGAGGAGGGAGAAGAGGAGGGAGATGGAAATAGGAAAGGGAAACGGTGAGAGCAGGGAAGAGGGGAAGTGGATGGGGGGAGATGGGGAGGAGAAGAGGGGGGAAGAACTGTCTGGATATGGAGTGTGCGAGTTGAATGTGCATGTATTTTTGAGGGGATTGGGAGGTGTAGGGATGGACTGGAAAGAGAGAGAGAGAGAGAGAGAGAGAGAGATAATTTGCTGTGAGTATAATGTTAATGGAATCCATTGTTTGTGTAAACGGGAGTTTATTAACGTGTGCATGTGTGTGTGTGTGTGTGTGTGTGTGTGTGTGTGTGTGTGTGTGTGTGTGTGTGTGTGTGTGTGTGTGTTCTTAATTGCGTATTTGAGTAAACGTATGTGAATGAAAGTGAATGTGTGTGTGTGTGTGTGTGTGTGTGTGTGTGTGTGTGTGTGTGTGTGTGCATTTATCCATGTGTAAGTAAAACGAGTGAATTTATGTGTGTGTGTTTGTGCTTGCAAAAGTATTCATATGTTTCCGAGTTTGTGTGTGTGCGCGCGCTTGTGTATGTGCTTGCAAGTTCGTGTGTGGGTGTGCATGCGAGTGCGTGCGCGTGGGTGGGTTTGTGAGTACATGAGTGTGCTTGCGAATGCGTGATCGTATGCATTCAAGTGTACGTGCTTGAAAGTTCATGCATGTGTGTGTGTGTGTGTGTGTGTGTGTGTGTGTGTGTGTGTGTGTGTGTGTGTGTGTGTGTGTGCATGTGTGTGTGTGTGTGTGTGTGTGTGTGTGTGTGTGTGTGTGTGTGTGTATGTGTGTGTGTGTGTGTGTGTGTGTGTGTGTGTGTGTGTGTGTGTGTGTGTGTGTGTGTGTGTGTGTGTGCACGCGCTTGCGAGTGTGTGAGTGCGTCATGCCCCCAGTAGCTGGCTCGCCCTGACACACTTCCGACTGCAGCAGCTGACACGCAGCTCCGCAAGCACGGGCAAGCACACGGCAAGCACCAGACACCCAGTAGGCATTCGGCAGGCATACAGGCACGGGGAGAGCATACACACACGAGACAGGCAAACGGGCAAGCATACAGGCACGGGGCAGTTATATGGGCAAGCATACAGGCACGTGCCAGATATACAGGAAGGCATACAGGCACGGTACAGGCATACAGGCAGGCACTCAGCCACGGGACAAGCATACGGGCATATATACACAGGCAGAAACGCAAGCACGAGAGACGAAACAGAATACGCATACAACCACATATCAAACACACAGGTATAAGACGGAACAGACATACAGCACACACAAATCACGCAACATGAGCTACAGCATGCATATAAACACCCAGGTATACAAGCACACAGTAGGCACGCACGCATACAGTAAACGAAGAGAACATAGTTGAGTACGGGCATAGAAGCAAAAAAGCATGAATCAGGCACAGTGACACCTGCACGAAGACGACTGCAGGTATAAAATCACAGAGGCTACCTAATTACCGAGAACACTATTTACCTTTGATGGCCCACATACACTCCAGTCATAAACAGGAATTCATTGTTGAGTCCTCATAAGGAAAGCTTAGATAGAAAAAATATCTGTTGCATTAGTGTAGAGATACAGAGACAGATAGATATAGATAAATAATTAGATATTGATAGATAGATGGGTTACATAGAGATGGCCGTGTCATAGGTAGAGAAATTGTCTGCGCTCGAAATGGACACGAGTTTAATCCCGGACTGGAGCAGCGAGTGGTTTAATTAATTGAATTTCAATAAGATAAATGTTATTGATCTAACACAAGACCCATGGACATATATTAAATCCTCTCCCTCCCACACAACACAAGGACTATAGGTTTTGAATAAGGCAGCTCATGCATGTTTTCAGTATGGACGGTGGGTATTATACCAGAAGTGGTGACATGTGAAGGTGTGAGTGACAAGGAGAATGACTGTTGCTCTTCAGAGGACAGGTTGCTAATCCTATGCAGAGATTCGGACACATGAAACATGATAAACACACACACACACACACACACACACACACACACACACACACACACACACACACACACACACACACACACACACACACACACACACACACGCACACAAACGCAAATATACAAATAGATAGATGGACAGGCAGAGAGATAAATGGCCAGATAGATAGACAGACAAGCAAAACTGATAGATGAAATAAGCACATAAGGTCTGGTGATTGTTGACTCACTTTCTGACACGTGCACATGTTGTTGACACACTACACACATGTACACGTTGAACACCACACACACACACACACACACACACACACACACACACACACACACACACACACACACACACACACACACACACACACACACACGCTGACGTCCTCTGAGTTTTATTGAATGCCATGTTATAGAGTAAGAGAAAAGATGATAAATTTGGGGAGATGAGGAGAGGTGATAAAGTGAGAAACAGAAGAGACAGAAAAAAGAAAAAAATAAGGAAAACTAGAGAGGGGAAAAGGGGAGAGAGAAGAGGAGAAAAAGTACCCAAAAGAGTAGGAAAAATGTAAAGGAGAAAGAGAGACAAGAGAAAAGAGAATAAACAGAAGAAACTAAACCAAAAGAGAAGATGAAAAGGAAAAATGTAAAAAAAGGAGAGAATTCAAGGGGCGAGGTGGGAGAAGAAAAAGTGAGAGAAGAGAGGAAGGGAAGGGTTGAGGAGACGATAAAGGAAGTGTAAAGAAGAAAATAGATTAGAAGTAAAAGGACAGAAAAGGGTAGAAGAAAAAAGAAGAGAGGTGGGAAGAAAAGTAAAATTGAGAAGGATAATGGAGAAATAAAGTTAAAAGAGAGAGGGAGTAAAGAGAAGGAAATGACGAAGAGAATGTTAACGACAAAGGAAATGGGAAGAAATGGAGGAAATGGAGGTGGTAATAAAGAAAAGGGAGGGAAAAGGAAATAGGAAGGAGGAGGAGCCCTTGATTGGAGGGAAAACAAATAAAAAAAAATGTTGGGAAAAAAAAATCTTACAAAGCAAAGAGTAAAGAAGGTAGAAAAGGTTCATAATGAAAAAATGAAAGAAAAAAAAGATGGAATATGGAAATTAAGAAAAGAAAAGATGAGAAAGAACGGTGGAATATGGAAAATAAAGAAAGGAAGACAAAATAGGAGAAAAATAAACTGAAAGGAAGGCAGTCCCGATGAAAAAATGAAGAAAAAGTTATATATTAATGATACACTCTTCTCGTTTTGACTTGATCTGAAATGTCCATCTCTTCATCTTGAATATAAGTTGTAGTAGGAGACTGGCGCTAAAATAAGGCGCTAATCACGAATAAGTGCTGTTGAGAGATGCAGCATTATTAATTCTCCCTTTGAGCTACACGAAACAATCTGCAAATGGACGAAAATGTTAGTCAGATTGAGGTAAATGAACAGCTGTAAAGACAAAATATGGAGGGAAGAAAAAAAAAGTCTCTCTCCACACCCACCTCCCCTTCCGGCGAGAGATTCAAGTGTAAAAACAAGGTGGAAATGAGACTACCGCAGGAAGAAACTCATACTGAAATTTTGCGGAAAACTTACGAGTAAAGTATATTGGTTATTCGAGGCAGGAATTACCACAAATTCATGATGGCCGCAGTTCATTATTATTATTATTATTATTATTATTATTATTATTATTTATTATTATTATTGTTATTATTATTATTATTATTTATTATTATTATTATTATTATTATTATTATCTGTACACAGAAATATGTGATAATAAAACAAAATTGCTCTACTGTATATAATCACCATCAGTTGTCCCAGTTCCGGTATCTTAACCCAGATGAGACTGACATGCAACAAATCACCACCAATATATACTGTGTGTGATCTTATGTGTACTGTACTTAGAGAGAGAGAGAGAGAGAGAGAGAGAGAGAGAGAGAGAGAGAGGGACTTATACGCCCACATTTAAAGGTCAGTTCCATCTCGTGTGTATAAAATAAAAATGTATAAATTAAAAATGCGCTCTAGTCAGATGAAGACCTTTTCCTCCGTTGTGTTGGAGGATAATCTTGTATATATATAAACTGTGTCTGCATAGGTACAGGTAAATCTATATTCACATGAAATTCTCTGCTTTTATATCAGTTGACTCACTGGCTGCGTGACTATAAAGAAGTGTTGCCTGTTTATATAATGCAGTAAATACAGAACCTCTTGCCAGAATCCCTAATGCAAATACGCACATAGAGCCTATAGAGCCAGTTAGGGGTAGATCATGAGATGCTGTGCGAACCTCTTCCGGATGTCTATGGCAGGTATTCTCGTTGGTTTTGGACACTCCTTATCACCTTTTCCTAAGCGATTTATTTTTTCTGTCACACCCTACTCACCACTTCTGTGTCACCTAAATCCTTCCAGTGTCGCCATACTTTGCATACGTATCATACAAAATTAACCAGACGTAACAAAAATAATTCGCCAAGGAAGAGGTGTTAGGGCCCATGTGTATCTAGATGTGGCAGTTCGTATCCCAGTTAGATATCAACAAGAACTGTAGACTCGTGGGCTTAGCACGTTCCCTAACACCATTTCCTTATCACTTCAGTTTGCCTATTCTCTTGTATGTTAGGTTAGTTTGGGTTGGGTTAGGTTACGTTAGGTTTAAGTGTTTGCTAGTATTATTTTTTACGACTGTGTTTTAAAGATAAAGTCCGCTGCCATCATCGTCGTCGTCATCCCAACACACACACACACACACACACACACACACACACACACACACACACACACACACACACACACACACACACACACACACACACACACACACACACACACACACACACACACACACACACACACACACACACACACACACACACACACACACACACACACACACTAGTCATCAAATTACATGAGACTAGCAACGCGTCACATGCAGATATAAACTAGCAAGGGAGAGTATTAGGGTGCCTACTGAACCCCCAAGAATATGACCCTCAAAGTAGATACAGGATTTTATTATTATTATTATTATTATTATTATACGGTACGCAGTAGGATTTGTGAGGTGAGCATCGTGGGGTATCATGCAGCGTCAGGCACTTCTGGGGCTCTCATGGGGGAAGGGGTGGGGGGAATAAGGGGGGATTCGGGGTAGGAAAGCAAGGGGTGGTAAGGAGAGGGTCATAGGTCAGCAGCAGGTCAAAGGTCAGCAGTAGGTTCATGTTGTTCTCAGTGTGGTCAGTGCTGATGGTGGTGTTCAGAATGAGGGCAGTGTCGGAGGTCGTGTTTTCAGCTGGTTTGTTTTGGATGGCTCCTTTGTTTCTCAATGTTGTCATTACTCAGGTGGATTTTTTTCTATATTATTGAAGGTAGGTCCTACGCATCTCATATATTAACAGGAAGTGAGGGCATGATGATAATGATACTGTGCTAGTGGTGAGAGTGAGGAGGAAGATAAAGACGATGATAATCATAATTTTAAAAATAACAACAACAACCACATCAATGCTGCTGCTGCTGCTGCATATGATGATGATGATGATGATGATGATGACAGTGATGGTGGTGATGATGGCAGTGATTGGAATAATTCATCCCGAAGAACATGCCTGATCATGGTGCAAACAGTTTCAGTATGTGGTTCCCTTCGATCCTGTGTATTAGTCAGAAATAGAGTGAACATGATGATGATGATGATGATGATGATGATGATTATGTACCCAAGAGGCAAAAGCCGCAATTTCTAGTCAGTCAGACATTGGTTGTTATAAAATGTTTTGGCATACCATTTTAATCCTTGGACCATCAGGAACAATATCCAGGTGCACAACCTTGGTAACTAACAATTGTAAGCTGGGAATCCAAGGTGGCGTCCAAGAAGACTGCCGATCCTATCTGTTTTACTGTATGATGATAATTAATTTGTCAAATAAATTGTATGCAGTCATATTTATCCATGTTTTTAAGGTGTTTTATATTATTTGTTTTCAGAATAAAAAATGATTATTTATATTCAAAACAGTGTTTTATAAATTTAATAATTTATTAAAATGAACAACACATTTTTTTTCTTCAGAAAGTTTACATACTTGTAATGACTAAGACATTTTGCAAAAATACAATTGCTGGGTGCATAAACAGCACACGTCAGAGAAATGTCGATAAATGAACATGTCATGAATGTAAGCTCTTGTATCATACTTTAAAATATTCAGGTAATTAAACATTTCACCTTTACATCATAATACAATTTTTTGTGAACGAGATATAACACAACTGTTATAACTACTAAAATAACTAACACTGAGGTTCAGTCCTATACAGAGATAATCCTGGTCCAGCTGAGAGAACGGAAATATATACAATATTCATAGAAAATCCAATCAGAGTCAGAGTTATCCTCAATTTCTTGGAAGTACTGAGCTCTGGAACAGCTCTCTGGAGATCCATGGCATCTGCAGGCAACATAACAATGAAGATTCCGTTTGCCACAGGAACAGTTTCTTAAACAATCTTTGATACAGCCACAAGGAAGGGATGTAGACTTATCTTGTGGCCACAATTCTGCAGTCACTGGAACTGGCACAAGTTCTGCGTGCTTTACTGTCCACCCATATTCAACCAGCGAAGATATGCAAGGCTTTGCAGTGTGTGCTGTCATGTCAATGATTGTTACCAACCAAGGCAGATTGTTTTAGATGCTGCGTAAAAGCATCCTCAGTAGGTTGAAGGAGCTTGGTATCAGTTGTCTTGTTGGTAAAAATGTTTTGAGTTCGAATTTCACTCAAAGAGACATCTGACGTCTCGGCATTGTTTGTGTAGACTGTGACAAGCAACTTCCTGGCCTGACTGATAACATTTTCGGTTATGATGGCATTGCCGTCAGAGCCAAAGTCTTCCAAAGATCCAGTTGAATATTTTTAGTTGCTGTCTACCATTCTTTTTGCTGGCAAAAAAGGGAATGCTGGTGGTATCCATGTTACTTAGACTGTGAGCAAATGGAAGTGAGAGGCATTTGTGTGGTTGCAGTGATTTGGCAATGTGTATGGGAAGGTAAATTTCTGTTGCTGCCTTCACTCAAAGTTCAGGAAGATCTTTCAACGTGGTGGATGCATAATATATTCAGAGGACAGTAACATATGTATCACATGAAAGAACAATACTCTGATTAATTTTGTCTACTTGAAAACTATACAGAGCTTAAAAAATAATACGAGTGTCTGCCTTCCCATATGTTGATTCAAGGGCAGGACTGCGGTTATACCTTAGCTTTGCAACATTACTGACTGTTTCATCACAGAAACCACCACCCTGATAACTTTCGTGCTACCAGGACGTGAAAACTGGAGTTCATCTTGACACCATTTATCACACAAGCAGGCAAGTACAGTAACTGTGCTTTGTTGGCAGAGCAGGCAAAGAACTCTGAAGGATCTGGTGCTTTTAACTAGTCTGAGACATCAAATATTTTTGCTGTTGTCATCGTCTTGTTGCTTCCTGCATACTTGAACGTCTGTAGCGATCAGAACAAAGGTGAACAGCCACTGCATTGGTTAGGACTTCTCTAAGAACTGCATGTTTGTATCTGGGTGGAATGGTTGAAAACTCTTTCATCTTTAACAAATGTTAAACGATAAATCCAGTGCATGACATCGATCACTAATGCACATGATTTTTTGTATGATGGCGACACTTCACAACTGCTTTTGCCTGTATCCTCCTTTATAGCATTCACAAGACTTAATTTTGTTGCACATGCTCGCACTGTGCCATTCTCATTAAACGAGGATGGAGGGTAATTGCTACATTCATGGTTTCCAGTGTACTCCAGTACATCAAAACTGCCACCGCTACAGTAGCAATCATAATGTGTCCTATGAAGAGGGCTCTTACTTCATCACTTTAACCTGGGGCTGAGCTTTCTGCTTCCTACTTTTAGCTTGGCTTTGTGTGAAGAGGATGTTCCATTTGACAACCTGAACTTTGCCTTCTTTGTGTAAAGAATTTTTCAAGTGCTTGCAGGCCAATTTCTTCCGTATGTGCCAGATCATAATGCACTTTTTCAAGAGTACGTTTACCAGTAACAGTGCTGATCAGGTGGTTTGAATCTACCGTAAATGGATTGGGTTCAGCAGCTGTCATCAAGTTTATGACTAGTTCACTGTCCCTGGAGACCTGAGTTGTACCACCTTCATGATGTGGGTTTTCAATTCCAGACTTGAGATGTAACATTTCTTTCAGTTTAGAGGTGCTCTATGATGTTATAGCTTTGGTGTAAACTCATTTGGCACATGGCCAGCCAGTCCAGTACCTGGCAGACATCTTGGACGCCATCTTGGATTTCAAGCTTACAGTAGTTGATTATACAGGTAAAGGTATATCAAATTACTTTAAAATTATCAAAAATGAATTCCTTGTCCTTAAAAACCCTAGAAAACATGTACTGAACTTGAAATTACTGCAAATTATAACAAACATTTGTACATTTATAAAAATGGCAACAAACTTGGACGCCATCTTGGATTCCCAGCTTACAGTAGTTGGTTTCCAAAGTTGCGCACCTGAATATTGTTCCTGGTGGTCCAAGGATTACAATGATATGTTATAACCTTTTATAACAATCCTTGACTGCTGATCCCTACTTGCCCCCTGAGTAATGATGATGATGATAACGCTAATGATAATGATGATGATGGATATATTTCGACACGAAGAACATGTACATCATTTGAAACTGGGGTATCGGTGAACCAGGCAAATGCATCTCACTGTGTGCGTGTGCGTGTGTGTGTTCTTGGAAAATAGGAGAAGGAATACTGAAATACTGGAGAGAGAGAGAGAGAGAGAGAGAGAGAGAGAGAGATGGAAAATACAAAAGAATGACAGAAAAACAAAAACAAGAGGAAGCCATGTAAGAGTAAAAAAATGGAAAGGAATAAATAGAGACAGCAGGAGATTAACGAAAACTGGAAGAGAGAGATGAGACTGGAAGAGGAATATATGCAGAAGAAAGGAGGAGGAATGCATGAGTGAAGATGGAGGAGGAAGAAGGAAATGGAGGTATAATGAAGATGGAAGAGGGAGGAATGAAGGAAAGTATATCAGAGATGGAGAGTTTACCAGTATACGGAGAGGTGGATGTGCGAGAGGGAAAAGAATAATACGTTGGAATAAGAGCAAACCACAAAGTAACATTATATAGGAAAACACAGGAAAAGATAGAACAAAGATAGATAGATAGATAGCAAGACAGACAGGTAGGCAGGGAAGCAGGCAGGTATAGAGACAGACAAAATATGCTAAGTTGAGGATGATGGAGGGAGGGAGGGAGGCAGGGGAGGGCAGGACAGGTGTGGTGATTGCAGTGGGAGTGGCTGTGGTGATGGTGGTGGTGGTGGAGATTGATGCGGTGAATGCATATGCGAGGCAGGCAGAGAGGGTGTGGTGTCTTTAGGCTTTACCAGATTCAGAATTGGCCTAGCCTTGTCTGTTTATGAGTTTTATGTCCTTTTTCTTTATTTACATGTACAGTTCTGTTAGCTGTATACATTTTCTCTCTCTCTCTCTCTCTCTCTCTCTCTCTCTCTCTCTCTCTCTCTCTCTCTCTCTCTCTCTCTCTCTCGGGTGTGGTAGCTCTAGGCTTTCCGAGAATTGTTTTTGGGTCTGTGCTCGACAATCCAAGAGTTTTTCTCTCTGTTTTTCCCTGTTTTAAGTATATCTTTTTCTGACAGTACATGTTTCTCCCCTTATAGTTTTATTTATCTCTCTTTCTGTCAATACATCTTTCTCCCCTTATATTTTTGTCTCTCTCTCTCTCTAGCTGTATACACCTGAAGTTATCTACCTGTTTCCACTTTCATTTTGTCTGAGTTCTTGTTCAATATATATCTGTCCACTAGTCTGGATATCAGAACATACAACAAATTATCATTATTTACATCCTCTAGCCATTAACAATTGTGTATCTTTATCATGTCTTATTTATCTCTGTATCTGCCTAAATATGTACCTATCTGTCTATATCTGTTTTTGTCTGTCCGTCTGTATACATCATTATCTAACTGTATGTTTGTATGTATGTATGTATGTGTGTATTTGTCTCTATCTATCTATCGATCTATTTATCTACTGTACATGTATCTGTCTATCCATCTATATGTCTACCTATCTCTCTCTCTCTCTCTCTCTCTCTCTCTCTATGTATATATATATATATATATATATATATATATATATATATATATATGTCTGTATATCCAAACTTACATCTAGGTTATATAGCGCAAACAGTTTATCCATCTCTCGGTAAAGATCATTTATCTTTACTTAACCACCACTGCCAACGAAAGTCAGTCCGTCTGCAATAGCTGTTTGCTTCCTGCCAAATTCATTTTTCTATCCATAAACCGTATGTGTTCTGCCGTGCACTAGTCCATCAATCTTCATTAAACAGTCATCAAGCCTGGCCAATATGTACTCACATTTATTTATCTAGCAACTCACCCTCATCAGTTCCTTCAGGAGTGCCATTATATCAACCTCAAAGCATACACCTTTCATCAACCGTCAGTTTGTTCCCTTTACCCATTTGTATTAATTCTTCACCAACTTTTATAATATGTATCATCATTTATCACGCTGTTACTTCTCGGTCCACCTGGCGCTTATCTTGTTCTTGTTCTTTTTTCCCCTCAAGAACGTTCTTCCGTTGTCAGCCATCATCTTTTTTTCTCTCTCTCATTATCGCCCATTTGTATTAACTCGTCGCCAATCTGCATTATCATCAACCCTCATCCTCTAAATTTATATGCATACCTTGTTTATTTGCCTGTCTCCACATTCACTGTATGTAAATCTCACCTCAGTTTGTTTATATACATACGAGAATATTTATGTATATCTTCACTGTTTATCTCTTTTTTTTTTTCTGCCTCTTATACTTCAGATGTCTTTTTGTTTATTTTTATTTATTTTACTAGGCTGTTCATCCTTTATCGTCCCTCACATTTTCATATCTGTCCTTTTACTACGAATCAGGTAGTCAGCAACCTGTTTATTCGTCTGTCTATTCATTCTGTTTATTTATTTATCGGTTTATCTGCATCTTATCCTTCAGACCTGTCAAAAACGTTCGCTTCGAGAATATGCGTCTCTTATCGTCTATTATTTCCGCATACTTATCCATGCTATCTGCTCCCTGTCACTCACTTGTCATTCACTTGTCCTTCACACACACACACACACACACACACACACACACACACACACACACACACACACACACACACACACAATGTTCTTCACTTTCATTTTCCTTTCTTATTCACTCATTCATTCTTTATCTTCCACCATTATCCAGGGTTTGTCTCCTTATTCACCCCCCTCTTCTTCATTCACTCATACTACCCCTTATTCACTCATCCATCCTTTATTCCCACCATATTCACTCACATCCTTACCCATATCCTTTCTCACCCATCACATTAAGCCTCCCCTTCCCTGATAACCGTATATAAACCACCCTTCCTCATGGATCTCATCACTGATCCTCCTGCCTTACACCGCCACATTTTCCCTCTCACCTTATCCTCACTCTCATCCTCATCCCCCCCTCACCCTTACCTTATATTTGCCTCCCTCCCTTCCTCGCTCGTTGACCCCAATTCCTCTTACTCCCTCTTATCTTTTATCAGTCCCTGCCCTCTTTCCCTTCACCCCTCCCTCTCATGTCCCCCTTACGCCCTGCATCACCCCTCCCCTCCTTTACGCCCCTACTAATCCCCCTCCCCCACCTGACCGCTAGTCCCCCTGTGCCACTTCTTTACCCCCATCAGTTTCCCCACTACATCTCTCCTACCGTCATTCCCAACCCCTCAGCCCCCTGCTTTCTCTCCCCATCCCCGTCCCCCTATAACTCACCCCCATCATCCCCCATCCCTCCTCTCTTAACCTCCATTAGCTACACTTCCCCCACTCTCTACCCCTCACATCAACCAGCCTCCCCCATAACCCTCACCCCTTCAGTCCCTTTTCCCCTATACCCCCTACATCACCCTCCCTTTCTCCCCCCCCCCACACGTCATCACCCCAATCATAACTTACGAAGAGAAATGCAATCCCTTCCCCCATTGGCTGTCGAAATATGCATACCGTCTCGCGATTGGCTGAGACAAGGGAGCTTTTTATCGCTGATTGGTCGAGCTGGGAGGGTCCTGAGTACTGATTGGTCGAGAGGAGGAGAATCTGGGACAGTGTTTATAAACCATCTCAACCTTAATCTTGTGATAAGTTTGCTTCCTTATAAGTTTGTCTTCACTCATTCACCTACCAAATGCAACACAAAGTAGAATTAATGTTATGTAGAAAATAAAACTAAAAACAAATTGATTAGTGAAAATTATGAACTGTTTTTAAGCCTTCCTTAGCCAGTAAGTTAGGATTCTTTATAAATACGAGTCCATTGCGCTGGTTGGTTAGAGAGGTGTTGCTTGTTGTGGTGCTGAGGTGTGCATGTGGGGGGAATGCACAGGCAAGCAGTGGCGAATGCAGACACATACACACGCATGCATACATAGATGCATACATACGTGGACTTTTAAACCACACACAGTTGCACATTCTCTCTCTCTCTCACACACACACACACACACACACACACACACACACACACACACACACACACACACACACACACACACACACACACACACACACACACACACACACACACACACCTTATATAGCTCTATATATTTCACAGTCTTATAAAAATAAAAATAAATCTCGTCCCGCTTGCATGCAATTCACACAAACGTAAAAATTTTCTCTTACAAGCCATAATAAAGTTGCAAGCACACAAGCACACATGTACCTGAAGCGGGCACGGGCGTCTGCATGACTATATTAGCACACACACACACACACACACACACACACACACACACACACACACACACACACACACACACACACACACACACACACACACACACACACACACACACAGATGTGCACATGTAAATTTGCCCTCAGACACATACACATATTTATCTTACGTCTACTGTACATGAGCGCATACCGTGCAAGTCCACACAACACATACACATTGTGTAATACACATGCATACATATACATAACACTTCTCACACTTTTTCTCACTCTCATACGTACACACATACACACCTACACACTCACACACGCACCATTTTATTAGTCGAATGCTGAAATGATGCTTGACTAAATTCTCTAAATGCTAATTTTTGTGGACACTGTGAGGGTAGTGCCTGTGGTGTTGTGCTTCCTTTTTCCTGTTTTGGGGGTATGAAGATGATGGTGTTGATGGTGAATATGATGATGATGACGGGCATGATGATGGTGTTGATGGTGAATATGATGATGATGACGGGGATGATGATTATGTTGAATGTGATGATAGTGAAAATGATAATGATGACGAGGATGATGATGGTGTTGATGGTGAAAATGATGATGATGACGGGGATGATGATGGTGTTGATGGTGATGATGATGATGATAATGATTAAGTCTTTTTTATTATGCATAAACTTAACCATGTATTTACGAGCAGCACTATGTTTGTAGTTATATGTTTCGTGCATAATTTTATTTACGGGCATAAGAAGCATAAAAGCGTGTATCCTGTGTTGTCCTTCCAGCAAAATAATAATAATAATAATAATAATAATAATAATAATAACAATGAAAATAGCAATAATAATAATAGTTAATAATAGTAATAATAATAATAATGATAATAATAATAATAATGATAATAATAATAACCAGGGAATATTATTATTATTAGTAATTGGTGGTAGGCGGGGGCGCCCAACATCCACTCACTCGTTTTGGTGGTGCTCTCGGGTGACTGCCCTTTCCTCTTTTCCTTCCTCGTCTGTCTTTCTTTCCTTCATTTTTTTCCTCTTCCCTCTGTCAACGGATGACTCTACGCTGAGTGACAAGCCAAATGGTTTCCTGTACACCAAGAAACCATTTACTACGCTGGGTGGTAACCATATAACCAAATTATGGCGCCTCTCGTCTGTCTTTCTTTCCTTCATTTTTTCCTCTTCCCTCTGTCTACGGATGACTCTACGCTGAGTGACAAGCCAAATGGTTTCCTGTACACCAAGAAACCATTTACTACCCTGGGTGATAACCATATAATCAAATTATGGCTCCTGGTGGTTTAGTTTGTAATTAAGGCTCTCCAGTCGGATTGAGCCTGTGCAGCTTTGTATCCAAGGGGTGGTTGGGCTTTATTGCTCACGTAATGCCACTCACGGATGTGTGAGGCTGGTCTTTCTCATCTTAAATGTCAGGACCAACTTACATTGCCACGGGTTCCTACGCTCCTCATGGAGCAACACAAGAGTAGGTGAATAATAATAATAATAATAATAATAATAATAATTTTGACAGGGGATTCATCATATTTTTAAGTGTGAATTCTGGTCCGGATTATCACAGTCACTCATTATAATACGTGTCACTAAAAACTGCTGCTTTCCCGTTTCCCAGACGGAGGAAAAAGCCCTTTATGGAAGCGAAAGGCGCAGGTTTTCTCTCCTCCTCCACCTCCTCCTCCTCCTCCAGGCGACACCGAGTGAAGGGAAACACGTGTGACAAAGGAAAGGTTGACAGTTGATGTTATTTTTCTTCTCGTTACATTACTATTATTTGCATATGAATCGTGCAGTTTATCCTATACTGTGCTTCTTCCCCTTCTTATCTCCTCGTTTTCTCTTTTCCTCCTCCTCCTCCTCCACGTGAAAGGCGACATGAATGACGAAGTGGAAAGTCGACTGCTGTCCTACTTCTCTTCCTCTGTCATGCTCCTTTGTTTACATCGATTGAGAAATGAGTTACCGTCATTATCGTCAGTATGATCGCTGTCGCCATCGTCTTAGTTATGAGTTTAAATATCATCGTCGCCGTCGTCGTCGTCGTTAGAAATAAAAAGTATTGAATGTAATTATGCAACCTGTTTTTTTTTTTTTTTTTAGCAGTATTCGTGTCCCCTTCATTTTGAGATAAGGAAGCTGGGTGGAAGAATTTGCTTGAAAGGTTCATCAAAGTCATTGTATCTTCCTCTCCCTGGCCTGTTGCGCTGTCTCCTTATCAAACTGACCCGAGGAAGCAAAAGCGAAAAGAATCAGTGTCCTTTGGTATCTAGTAGTGTGTAGGTGTAGGTGTTTATATGGACTGGGGTGACGAGATAATGAACCGATTCAGGCTTGGAACGTCTCTTTTTATTTTATCTGCGGACGTTTTTATTCTCAAGATTAACCTTTCAGACTGGAGGTGCCTGTCTTTACTAATCCCTTCAATAAGAGAAGCCTTTTAAGTTTAACAAAGTCGTATGTTGGTAAAGAAAACAAAACTGAAATAAAGCCTCGAAATAAAGCCGCATCATAATGAGTGGGGTAAACTCAAACACCAACCTATCTTCCATCCACCCTCCTTTCCTTCCCCTGATCATCTTAGTTTTTAGTTTCTCTCATTTTCTCATATTTTGCCGTTACGCATAAAGAAAGTATAAATGTCATCCGTTCTCTATTAAGGTTCTTGTGCTTATCATGCTGACTTAAGGAGACACAGACGTAAGAAGGAACTTAAATGACCGACCATCTTCCTAGCTCACTCCTTCCTCTCTCCTTGTTTCTCGGTTTTCTTATTATATTGACGGAAGGAAGTAGAAGAGAGTGATTATATACATTTATACTTTATTTATTCGATTATTTATGTATTTTATTTTTTTTATTCTGTTGTTTATTATTTGATTTATAGGTTTAGATTCATGAGCTTTTCCTGTTGGCCTAAAGTAGCAGTTAAAAAAAAAAAAAGTTCTTACAAGACTAACCAAATTCTTCTTATCCTTACCATGTTCGTTCGTCATATTATTTTATCGAGAGGAAGAAAGAGGGGGAAAATATATTTGTCATTCGTTATCCGGCGATGTCTGTGTTTATCGCATTGACGTAGGAAAGCACTGACGATAGAGTGAAGTTTAAGAGGCTGGCCACTCACTCACCACATTCCTACCGATCATTGACGTGGTCCTGAAGCTGCTGGTGATTTAGAGGGAGGAAACAAAGGCAAGAGAACTGATAAGACCTTAGCGATTTATATTTGGGTAGGGCTGGTTAATATCCCTTTGTACAATACGTTATTCTTTCAGAGTGTGGTATTATTGTGAGGGCCTATATAATATAGAATAGGACAGTAAGGTGTAATAAGCAAAATAAATCGCTAAGGAAAAGATGTTAGGGAGCTACGAGAATGCAGGACACATCACTGAGGTTGTCGATAATTGGTACAGCATTTTGTATTATCTCATCCTCCAGACATTTTTTTTCTTCAAGCTATTAAAAATAAACCTGCAGTGAAAGGGTTAGGGACTGAGCACGAACCTAATTCCTTCCCTAGTCATGTTCCTTTCTCGCCTGATCAAATTGACAGGTGAAAGCAGTGACGAGGAAATTTACTTCTTCGATTTGAGGATGATTTCTTATATAATTCTTGCCACATTCAGACGATTTATTCAGTTTAGGAGAGACATTTCGAACTGCAGGGGTTAGATATAGCCTCATTTTAACTCATGTACATCTAACCTGAATAAAATCGCGTCAGGGAAATAGAATGAAATATAAAGGACAATCACAGCGAATGACTTAAATGTTAACTGATCCACTGACCACATTCCCCCCTTGTCCGGTCGTGTTCCCTTATCAGCTGGTCCTTTAACTTGATATAGATACGAATATAGAGAGAAATATGTCCCTAACTTGAGATACATATTGTTTTTATGAAACCCTCAAGCCCTGCCATAGCATGCAAAAATATTTAGTGTATTTTATCTCTTCACCTTGACTAAATTCCTTTGATTTCTGCTGTTCAGTTCGACATTAGGCTGCTTAAACGAAAGTAACCTACAACTTTACTGGTGTTCGCTACGCTGAAAATTTCGAAGTAGTATGATAGCGACAGGTAAAGCATGAAAAACAGAATTATGAGTTCTGTTGAACGTGAATGATTTAGCGAGTGGGAGCTGAAACGAAAGGGTATCCAGCAGACATAAATATATCAGCCTGAAGTTTAGTTTACCTCTGATGTAAATCACGGGAAAACAAGGTTAAATTCTCGGACTGACTTTCCATCTTTCCTTCCTTCTCTCCTTATGTTCCTTTACCTACTGTTCGTTTTATCTTCGGGCATGAATAAATAAGTGACGTGTAAGTTACATAGTATAGAAAGATATATATAGGTATGTATGTATATATCCATTTATATATATATATATATATATATATATATATATATATATATATATAGATATATATATATATAAATATATAGATATCTACAGTATGTATGTATAAGGGTTATCAAACCCAACCACCTAGAATGTACGTCAGTTGTCGACGGCAAGAAGTGTCCTATAACATACTCGTAGTACTATTTATGAGTAAATTGCTAGAGACAAGTGTGAAGGATGTTAAGGGTTTAGGGCGTCACCACTGAGACCATCAAAGTGTTGTTGCTGTTGATGTTGGTGAGGTGTTTGGTGAGGTAGCTGGAGGTCAGTGGTGATGGGGACAAACTTTCTCTTAGCGAAGGTCTCCGATAAATCTAAAGAGAGGTTGACAGGAGACAGGACTGCGTGGGTAAAGGAAGGACGTAACCACCATAACATACAGACCTATTGTACAAGCTGACAGCCGAATAATAAAAAAAAACTTGTGATAAATTTGTGAGTCTCTTTACCTCAGTCTGTTAGTACGTAGAACTGAAATCTGGACCTTGCTTTGTAAATGTACGATTGTGTGTGGTCGTATGGAGTAATGTTTGCTGTTTTCCATGTCCTTTACGCATACTCTTAATACAAATGACCAATAAAGGTAGTGGTAAACTAGTAATGAAGTGAGAACAATAACCGAATGTAAAGTAGATCATCGGCATGTGGTTGTTACTTTTATCACTTTAATTTCGACAGAGATTTAGGTAACACGCAGTATGATACCTTCAGCCAGAGGACGTCACTTTAAATCAGTTCCTGCTACCTCCAGACGATTTTGTTCAGCTTAGTAGACTGGATTCAGTTGCTTAAGATCCTAAGTCAGATAAAATAGTCTGGTGGTATCATGATTAAGATGAAGACTAAATCGATGAGTGAAGGGTTTAACGTTCCTGAAGAAAAAAAAATGCTAGTAAAGAAGAAGTGCTACGAAGTCTCTCATGCCAACAAGAATACATCCCACTGTCCCCATTACTTGTTTCCAGCTAACTCAGGACGATTTTTATTCAGCTGAGAGTGAGTCATATGAGCCTGAGTGTAAATTTTCTCACTTAAGTTACCTTTTTTCATTATATATTGACACTGCATAAATACGTCCCAAGAAAATAGTATGATGCTGTAAGGAAAAGTATACTAATAAGGGAGAAATACGATGAGAGCTCCCAGGCCAACCCTTACACCCCGAGTACCTCATCTCTAGCTTTATTCTTGCTGCTGCCAGACGATTGTATTCAGCTTCGGGAAGATTTTTAGAACTGGAGACACTAAACAACAGAGCCTCTTTCTGGCATAACTCCCCTCGCTACAAGAGATCTCCAGCTAAAACTTAATAATATCGCTTGGAAGCAGCAAGAATAAAGATGAAGAAGAAGAGCAGGAAGAAGATGTGCAGAAAGAAAAGAAAAGAAAAGAAGAGAAGAAGAAGAGCAGAAAGAAAAGGAGGAGGAGGAGAAGAGGAGGAGAAAGAAAAGGAGGAGGAGGAGAAGAAGATGGGAAAGGAAAGAAGAAACAAGGCTCCGTCAAAGGATATCCAGTACAGCTTTCCTTCCGCCGGCTGTGCTTTGTGGTGGCGACGCATTGTGAAAGAACGTCAATGGTATTTCATGAATGTATAGTTTTTGTTTATGTCAGGTCGTGAGCATAATTTTTCTTTCATTAGGTGTATTATTTTTGTTTTGGTGTGCATGTATAATTTTCCTTAGTTTTAGCATGCATATATAATCAGTGTTTGCGTTGATGTGTATAGTTTTTATGTGTTTCAGTTGGTGTGCATAATATTTTGTATCGTTGAGGTGGTGTGTATAAATAATAAATGATGTGCTTATTTTTGTTTTGTTTTTGTGCTTCAGTTGGTGTGAAGCGCAGAGGAAAGGGTGGAGGTTGGTATGGATAATTCAGTTATTTATTTATTTATTGTCACTGGTTCTTGGAGTAGACCTTGATAGTTCTTTTTCTGAGTCCCAGCAGTCGTACGTCACAATGCTGATGGAGGTAGATTGCAATGCTGGTAGAGGTAGATTGCAATGCTAGTATATACAGTAGATTGCAGTGCTGGTAGAGGTAGATTGCAATGCTGGTAGAGATAGATTGCAATGCTGGTAGAGGTAGATTGAAATGCTGGTAAAGATAGATTGCGGTGCTGGTAGAGGTAGATTGAAATGCTGGTAGATATAGATTGCATTGCTGGTAGAGATAGATTGCAGTGCTGGTAGAGATAGATTGCAATGCTGATAGAGATAGGTTGCAATGCTGGTAGAGATAGATTGCAATGCTGGTAGAGGTAGATTGCAATACTGGTAGAGATAGATTGTAATGCTAGTAGAGGTAGATTCCAATGCTAGTAGAAGTAGATTACAATGCTTGTAGAGGTAGATTGCAATTCTGGTAGAGACAGATTGCAATGCTGGTAGAGGTAGGTTGCAGTAGTGAGGGTAGATTACAGTAGTGTAGTGACGTCTTTCCTTTATCCAGCATTCGTGGTAGTCATCTTTGTTCACCTGACTTGCTCATAATGGCGGTGAAGTAGCTTTTTATGCTGAATTGCTTGCTTAAACACCTTCCTTTAATCGGTCTTTGCTGTGTCATACCCCAAAGGCCAGCCAATTTTAACTGTTGGTCAGAAACAACTTTAATTTTATTCGTTTTTCCCACAGTTACTTATTCAGAAGTTACGAAGCTGTGTTTATTGTTGTGAATGTGAGTGTATGTGTATGAGTGTACGATTACATACTTGGTTAGCTGCGCATATCCAGGTCATTGAGATTACATTTTACTTATTACATTCTTTCTGCCTTTATAGACTACTGGTTTGCCAAAGACTTGCACTTTTTTATACTTTACGGAAGACCTACAGAGACTTTGTTTAGATTACCAAAGGCTTTCAGACTATTTTTTAGTTTACCAGACTTTCAGAGACTTTTTTTTTTTTTTTTTTTAAGTGTCCGACTCTGGGCAAAGGCTTCAGCGCCTGTTTCTTGGGGAGTTGACCTATTCCAAGGCCCAGTAGTCCTCCTACAACTCCACATGTCACCACTTCGGCGCTAACACCCACCATCCATATTGAATACATGCTAGGGCCGTCTCATACGAGCCTGGTGTATTGGTATTAGCGGGGGTATTTTTGCATCATGTCGGCGGGTCATCTGGTAGATCAGGAAAGTCAGCTTTTTTTTTTTTTAGGAAATTCAAATCCTTAAACTGTTCCCTGCCCCAGCCGGGATTCGATCCTGGGTCCATTAGGACGCAGGCCGCCTCTCTACCGATTCAGCCGCCGCTTTCCCCAATTGCCAAAGACTTGCAGAGAGTTCTTTTTTTAGTTTACCAAAGACATGCAGAGACTTTTTTTTTTTTTTTTTTTAGTTTACCAAAGACGTCCAGAGACGTCGTTTAGATTACCACAGACATTCAGTCTTTTTTGTTCGTTTACCAAAGACTTTCAGAGACTTTTATATTTATCAAGATTTCCAGAGACTTTTTTTTTTTTTTTTTAGTTTACCAAAGGCTTACAGTTTTTTTTTTTTTTTTTTGGTTTACAAGAGACTTCCCGAAATGGATAATTTGATATAGTGTTTTTTAATGCTTTTAAGTGAGGCTTTCATAAATGGAATACAAGTTTTTCGAAAGAAGTATGAATAAACGAAAAAAAAAGTCAATGGATTCCAGGAATTAATCGCCTGAATCGGAAGAGAGGTGCTGAATGTGACTATAGTGAAATATATTATAAAGAGTGTGTCTAACCTCTCCATCACATCTCCACAAAGCTAAAAAAAAAAAAACTCGTTGAAAGTAAAGCAAAAACGAAAATGACATCAGTCTGCACAACATGATGAAGAGAGAAAAAAAAAACTTACATATGTATGTTTAACTTGGGAAATAGGAAATCTTGGACAGTGAGGGTGTGACATAAATAAACACTCGTCATTCTGTTGATAGTAATCCATTGTGACAACAGGAAATGCAGGGTGGGAGAGAGAAACAGGTTAGAGCTAGATTTTGTTTTCTAACGTTTGAGCTTCACGGAACTCTATGAAGATGGGTTCTCTGTAGCCCGAAACGTTAGAGAAAATAAAGAAAATAAAGAATTCTAGCTCTAAACTGTCTCTCTCTCCCACCTAACAAATCCATTCGTCATTCTATCAGAGCATCAAAAACTGTGAAAATTGTGAATGTGGAAGTGAATGTTGCGCGTACCCCAAGGCGAGTCAGTCTCTTAACTATGACGATGCCTTTTATTTTATTTACTTCTGACTGCAGAATAGACGATTTTTTACAGATTCTGGGTAGCCCTCCTGTAGTGAAAAAGGTGAATGAAGGCTATATCTAACCCCTCAAGTTCAGTGAGTCTCCCTTATGCTGAACAAAATCGTCTGGAGATAAGAAAAATAAAAGAGCAGTCCTCGTGGGGAAGGCGTTGAGGGTACACAAGTGGCACAGTGACAAGGTGTTTGTGTTCTGACCTTGTACTGCAGCGATCCAGAAGGGTGTGTCATCAGTATGGTATCCGTGACTGTGTGTGTGTGTGTGTGTGTGTGTGTGTGTGTGTGTGTGTGTGTGTGTGTGTGTGTGTGTGTATGGTGATAAAATGAGATGGTTGGGTTAGGGAGTGTGTGTATGTGCGATGGAGTGCGTGTCGTGTGGTTTGTGGTATGGTACGATGTGATGGGTGTTTGTTTGGTGTAGGGTGGAGTGAGTGTTATGTATGGAGTGATGAGGTTTTAGGTACGTGTATAGTGCGTGTAACTGATATGAGATGTCCTAATGGTTTATTCAGGCGTTGTTTACGTGCTTTCTTGAGTGCATGTATACTGAATGTGTGTGGTGTGGATGTGAGTGGTGTGGATACCTATGGTTTGGGGTCGAGTGGTGTGGATGCGTATGGTCTGGGGTCGAGTGGTGTGGGTGCATGTGGTGAGGGTACGTGTGGGGAAGAGTGGTGTGTGTGTGTGTGTGTGTGTGTGTGTGTGTGTGTGTGTGTGTGTGGTATAATCTAGCAGACAGTAGTCTTGGTACTTCACAGGCATCTCAGACGTACTCAGAACGATACTGGGTACTTTTAGTAAGACTACATTGTACCGTCTTGAACTTGTAAATAATACAGATTTCGTTAAATAATTAAAGATAAGAAAAACATAAGTAGTAAAGGTACATAATCAAGTTGTTAATATTACGCTGCCAGAAGCCTTATAAGACAGTACGTTATTGAATAAATGGATGGCATGTTATTGTTTTCCATTACGGTACGTTTAATTATGCAGATTTCCCGTTACTCGATGACAGAATGAAAAACAGTGCCACGACTCCTAATCATCATCGCAGCACCTCTTCGTGACTAGTGCCATATTCAAGCGTTAATCTCTCGCTATAGCGCAGCGTTCGAGGTAGACAGATGGTCATAGTATGCATAGGTAGTGTGAACGGAGTATAGTCAATGCTCTCCATCCTAGAACTGTAAATATGAAGTAACAAGTATATAGAAAAAAAAAATCATTAGTCCATCCATCTACCCTTCACCATATCCAACAGTACCTCGTAAATCCAAGGCTTAGGGACCCTGGGCTAGGCTAATTTAGGGGCAGATAATTAGGTACAGTTATCTTCTGAAATACCGTAATTATTCTGAAGTTGCTATGGTGCGTAATGATGGTGTTAGTAGCGCCTAGTCACGAAGATAAGGAGAAGGAGACCATCCTGTTTATGTTCGTGAGGTATCGGACTGCTGACGACATTTCCCTCCCCTGACGTCATGGTGAGGCCCGAGGATGTGGCTACTGTGAGAGAGAGAGAGAGAGAGAGAGAGAGAGACAGACAGACAGACAGACAGACAGACAGGCAGACAGAGACAGAGAGAGCAAAAGTAAGGTGCAGAGATTACATATGGATGAGAAAAGGTGCTCCGTTTTGGGAGGAACGGTCTTTGCTGAGTAAGGACAGAACTCCCAGTATATCTCTTTGCCGAGGTCACCTCTGTTGTCGGTCAGTACTGATAGATGGATAGATAGATAAATGGACAGGCTTTACTATTATTTTCGATAGATTTGTTCCTTTGGAAGTTGTGGTGGGAAGGTTCGTGGCTGTCTACCTGTACCTGTCTGTTTACGTGTCTGTCTTTCTGTATCTGTCTGTCTATCTATCTATCTGTCTGTCTGTCTGTCTGTCTTATGCATCTTCTCTTTATCATTTCCACAAGTATCGTGCAATATATTTGTACATTAGAGCAATCTTTTTTTTTTTTTTCACTGTGGTTTATGCAGTTTTTTTTCCATTATTTTCTGCGGTATTTTTGTTGTTGTAAAGTTATGCTAATGAGGGTCTTTGTGGTGTGGGGAAATTGGACGGTAATAAAAAAGTTGGGGTGATGATGATGATGATGATGGTGATGGCTGAGGAGGCAGATGTTTGATGGTGGTGATGAGACAGAGAGACGAGGGGGAGGGGATGATGAGTGGTGCGAGCATATGTGTCTGTTTTGGAATGTAGTGTGTGTGTGTGTGTGTGTGTGTGTGTGTGTGTGTGTGTGTGTGTGTGTGTGTTTGCAGCTTACCTCACCGCTTTCACCTTACGTCACATTCATTTCGGCACACACACACACACACACACACACACACACACACACACACACACACACACACACACACACACACACACACACACACACACACACACACACACACACACACACACTCCTAAATCCTTCTTCTCATGTCTTCAATTCATCACTGTCCATTCTCTACTCTCTTCTCTCTCTAACATGTTTTTCCTAATGTTAATCCTTCTTCCAATCCATCACTATTTATCTTTTCTCTTCTTCCCTCCTCTCAGATAATTTTTGTCCATCCTCAGTCCTCTCTTAGCATGTTCTTCATTTAAGTTCTTCCATTCATATTATTTTCTTTTTCCTTTTCCTCATTTTTCATGTTTGTCTGTCAATTAACACTTTTTTTTTCACTGTTGCGTTTTTTCCCTTTCCTGACCCTTTTCTTTCCCGTACAGTTTCTCCTCACGTCACTCCATCACTGTCTTTAAATTCTTCGCTTCCTTGTCCTACTTTCGTCCGCTCTCTCTCTCTCTCTCTCTCTCTCTCTCTCGTTTTCTTGGTAATCTCCCTCCTCCCTCTCATCCCTGCCACATCACTCATCTTCTAGTTTGTTTACAGCCTTGCCACATTAAACTCCACTACCGCTATCACAACGCACTTACACTAACACTTTTAACACAACCACCACCACTACTACTACAATTACCACTCTTATCACAGCCTAGTCCCTTACTACCATTACTACTCCTATTATCACTGCCACTCCCACAAACACCATTCACTGCACAGCTACCATTCCTGTACTATTTTGACAGACTTACCCACTACAGCCACATTACAATACTACATTTAACACACCCATTGACAGTACCATCACAACTACCACACATAACCTACTTCAGCTACTGTATATCCACTACCATACTAACGATCAATATAAACACAAAGTATGCAGTCATCCAGCTCACATATATTTCCTTTGTAGTTTGCCCCTATAAATATTTCCAACTAAGTTTTTACCAACTCACTGCACAAGAACCCCAATAACATTACGAACAACCTGGAGATGGAAGGAGGTACAGGTTGCTTGAGAGTCAGTACGAGGACGTGTTAATTATTCATCCGACTCCAGGACGATTGTATTCGGCCTTAGGAAGACGTATGGTGAAAATATTTGCCTTCAGCCGCCTCACAACCATGGCGACTCCTTACCTTTTATTCTTTTTGCTGCAAGATGGTTTACTCCGCCTTCCCTCTCTCTTCCGTTTTTCCTTCATCCTTTCCTCTCTTTTCTTTCCTCACCTCTTTCCTCCTCCCGTCGTTCCCTTTTCCTGCTCCCATTCCTTCTCCCCTTCTAATTTCCATGCCCTCCTCCTTCCCATCCCTCATCTTCCTCTCCCATCTCTCCTCTTCCTCTGTCCCTTCGTTTTTATTTTCATTTCTCCCCTTTTACGTCTTTTTTCTCTTTTTCTTTTTCATCATTCTTCTCTCTTGCTTCCTTCTCTTGCCTCTTCCCCTCTCTTTTCCATGTTCTGTCATTCACTCTCTCTTCCACTTTTCTTCTTTTCCTCTTTCCCATTACACCCTCCCATCGTTTCTCTCTTTTCAGTCGTCCTTCATTCTCCCTTCATTTCTCAATCCCTGTTCCTTCACTGTTATCTTCTCCCCCTCCTCTGTCTAACCTTCCCCTTTCACCTTACCTCCTCACCATGCTCCCGTTTCTCTCTCCCTCTTTGCCTCCTTCACTCCCTCCCTCTTTGCCTCCTTCACTCCCTCCGTCCTTCACACCATCCCTCTTTTCATCCACCCCTCCTTTCTTTCCTTCCTTCTTTTCCTACCTTTCTGTCTCCCAGCCACCTTCCCTTTTCCATTCCCTCCCCCCGTACCGTAATTACTTCTTCCTTTCTTCCTTTCCCGTTCTTTCTTCCTCTTACCTACTCTCTCCCACTATCCACCACTTCCTTTCTCCCTACCCTCCCTCCTCCACCAACATTCTCCCCCCTCCTCCTTCCTTCACTTCCTTTCTCCCTTACCTCCCTCCTCCACTTCCTTTCTCCCTCCCCTCCTTCCTCCACTTCCTTTCTCCTTCACCTCCCTCCTTCACTTCCTTTCTTCTTCCCCTCCATCCTCCACTTCCTTTCTCCCTCCCCTCCTTCCTGCACTTCCTTCTCCCTCCCCTCCTTCCTCCACTTCCTTCTCCCTCCCCTCCCTTCTCCACTTCCTTTCTCCCTCCCCTCCCTTCTCCACTTCCTTTCTCCCTCACTTCCCTCCTCCATTTCCTTTCTCCCTCCCCCCCTCCTCCACTTTCTTTCTCCCTCTCTTTCCTCCTACATTTCCCTTCTCCCTCCCCTCCCCCCTTTCTTCCTCCCTCCCTCCTTTCTTCCCTCCCTCCCTCCCTCTTCCATCCCTGATCGAACCTCGCTCTCAATTTCCAAACAAACGAAGCGTGTTGTTGTGGGGTGGCCTTGAGAGAGAGAGAGAGAGAGAGAGAGAGAGAGAGAGAGAGAGAGAGAGAGAAGTAAATATGTAACAGTTCATATTTACCCTTTTGTGTATGTGTGTGTGTTAATGGTTTGTTTATGTGTGTGATTGAGCGTTTGCATGTGTGTGCGTGTGGGTATAATTGTTTGTTTATGTGTGTGAATGAGTATTTGCCTGTTTGTGTGTGTGTGTGTGTGTGTGTGTGTGTGTGTGTGTGTGTGTGTGTGTGTGTGTGTGTGAAAGTAGCAAAAATGATAGGTGAAAGCTAAAGAAACATAAATATAGAGAATGGGAAAGCACGATCCGAACATAAAAAGAGAAACGCAGTGAAACCAAACATGGAAGAAACGAGAGAAAAATGTTAGAAATAAAAAATAATAAAAAGAAAAAAGAAAACTTGCCTTCGTGATTTATGCCGTAATAAAAAAAAATGGAGAAAAGGGGAATGTGAGATTAGGACAAGAGTGGAATATGATTTGCATGAAATTTAGTAAAGATGAATGGGAGGGAAAGGGAAGCGAAGGAGACTAGACATGGTGAGACAGGTGCGCACACTTACAGCAGGTGCACACAAACCTAGACATACATACATGCAGATACACACGAACGTAGACACACACAAAAACGCACACATACACGAACACTCAGACACTGGCACAGACTAGCAGACAAATCAACACACAGACTTAAAGACACAATCAGTTGGCAAGACCCTTAAAAATAACCTATGAAACAGACAGTCATACAAGTAAGCAAACACTGAGACAAAAGACGAGTTACTCACAGACAGACGGACAGACAGACAGAAACAAAAGGAGAGAGAGAGAGATGAAAGAAAAGTGAAAGGGGTTAGAGACAGGCAGCCTCAGACAGGATGTGTCGAGGTGTCATGCAGGTGGAAAGGCAGCGCATGGACAGGCACACGTACCCGCATGGATGGCTTTCACGTACACGGACAGATTCACGTACATGGACGGATTCACGTACACGGACAGATTCACGTACATGGACGGATTCACGTACACGGACAGATTCACATACGAGTTTTCTACACACCCAGATTAATTTACTTACATCATTAAACTCGCGGACATAAACACACATTCACATACTCACATGGTATGTTTTGCGTACATGGAGATTTAAATACGTGCACAGACTGTTATAGAGAAGTGCAAACTCACCCTCGGAGTCAAGAAAGAGAGAATAATATATAGAAATACATCACGTCAGAGAAGTTAAAATGCACTGGACGATCAATATTTCTATTAATATCGCTGTGTGTGTGTGTGTGTGTGTGTGTGTGTGTGTGTGTGTGTGTGTCCGATTCTAAGCGTAGCCTTCATAGTCCGTTCCCATCGTGCCCAGCAATCCTCCTACGTGCCATACACCTTCACATGTCACCACTTCGGCGCTAATACCCACACTCCTTACTGAATACATGCTCGGACTGTCTCATTTATGGACTTGTGTGATGGTAGGAATGGGGTTATTTTTTTGACATGCCGATGGGTCTTGTGGAAATTCTGTTAAGTTTGTGTAACGAAATTAATATCATCAGACTGTTCCGTGCCCCTGCCTGAGATCGAACCCGCGACTTATTCGGACGGCAGACCTGTCCTCTAACCATTCGACCACTATCACGCCATTTGTTAATAGTTCTGAATAACGAAAAATAAAATAAAAAAAGAAGTCCTGCTCTTATAATATCCCAGAGTAACTCCTTTGGTTTGGTCTTGTTGATTGTACTTTTCAATTTAGAGGAGCTTTCGTAGTGATGGGGTTAACAGGTGAAATAGTAAAGGATAATGTGCACTTACCAAAAATATAAAGTACAGAGTTTCATAGTATACACAAGACATATACGTGCATGAGCGTGAAAACGTACATAAGCCTACATGAGACAGCAAACTTACATGGGTGAGCGAATGTATGTATAACACAGCCTAACGAATGGCCTTACACACGGCACCTTCATGGACAAGGATACGCACATCACCAACAAAGACCATGTACACCAAGAAACACTCATGACAGACGCTCAAGGACAAGGAAACGTCCATGTCAACTGCAAAGACCAAGACGTACACATGACAGCTAAAAACAAAGGGACCTACACATAACACATAAACATATAGTAAAACGTATATGAACGCCGACGAACAAAAAAACGTACATTACCGAGATTAAAGGACGTGAGGATAATATGAAGAAGTTTACGTTCACATGACATTCCCGAAGAAAAGACGCCGCCCACGAACAAGGACACGAACATGACAGGCCCAAAGGCAAGTGTACACAACGACGTCCATAAGCCAAAAACGTACATGTTAGGACTAAACGTGAAAACATGCAAAAACACGCTCACATATGGACACGTACATGACTAGCCCAAAGACAGTCCTACATAAAAATGTCCGTGAGTAAGAAAACGTACATAATAGAAGTGGACATGAAAACAGGCAAAAACGTACATGAAAAGAAAATTAATAATACAGCGCACATAAACGGACGAACCTACGTACATGAGAATTACAGGATCTCGAAAAAGTGCATAAAAAACGTCCACAACCTACTTACGTACATGAAAACAAACGCTTAGACATGAAAACGTACATGAATTGCCCACGTACATGCGAACCACCATATTATAAAAGCACATGCAAAACGCACATGAACGAGAAACGTACATGAGAACCACCGTATTGTGATGACGTACATGTAAACCGTTCATGGACACCGAAGCATACATGAAGACTCACTGATTATTAAAACGCACATGAAGAAGCTCACGAACACGGAAACGTACATGACAGGCCTAAGGACAGGTAATTTTGCAACGGCAGCCCAAGGCTATAAAGGTGTACATGACAGGTGTACATGCCGGGTGACCAAGGACAAGAAAACGCACATGACGCGACTGATAGTAAGCGCATGACTCGTACACGCTCATATGCACATGACACACAACAACTGGTACATACATGCACACGATACTTACACACACACACACACACACACACACACACACACACAACATTAGGCATATGACACGTGCACACAGAATTTAGCCTGTGAACATTTTTTAAAATGTACATGAAGAAGCTAGTGTTTCTTTCCTACTTGCAAGCTGTGTACGTGAGAGGAAGTGTTGATATTAAAATGCACATGATCAGCGTATATTGGCCAGAAGTCGTGCATGATAAGTGAACTGAAAAACGTACTCGATACAAAACGTACATGATAAACGTACATTGATGGAAGCCGTACATGATGGGACAACTGAACTGTCTGCTTGCATTCCTCCACCTCTACGACGGGCGCGTAGCACCCGTCTGGCAGCAAACTCTCATCCCTTTTCTGTCCAACTCTCTAATGCAAGAGTTAACCGTTACTCTCAGTCTTTCATTTATACAACAGGTCAACTCTGGAACTGTCTCCCTCTGTCAGTATTTCCTGCTGCCTATGATCTCCAGTCTTTCAAACGCAGTGTGTCCAGGCATCTCAAAATGATCGGATCTTGAATTTGGCTCTCTGTTGTATTTTGTTTTTCTCTTGGAGTGAACTGTTACTGCGGGCTCATGGCCTTTGGTTCCTTCTTCCTCGCATAAAAAAAAAAAATATCGAAAAACACTCCATGAATATATAAACATAAAGTGACTGACGTTCACATGGATACAGAAACGTACATGAAAAACGTACATGATGCCTACTTAAACGTACATGGCAGACACTGAAAATACTTACACATGATGGAGTGACCCTAGTGAAAAATGTATGAGAACTTCTATTTAAAAAAAATGATATCAAGCGCGAGTTAGTCCCTGATGAAACGTAAAATCGGCAGCAATAGTTCTCTCTCTCTCTCTCTCTCTCTCTCTCTCTCTCTCTCTCTCTCTCAAGGCGGTCCCAAAAATCTTACAAGAGAGTCAGTCCTTGAAAACATACTGTACATATTCCCTGAAAACGTACATGAGTGGCAGTCCCTGAAAAGCTTACATGAGTGGCAGTCCCTGAAAAACGTACATGAGTGGCAGTCCTGAAAAACGTACGTGAATGGTAGTCCTCAAAAACGTACATGAGTGGTAGTCCCAGAAAAACGTACGTAAGTGGTAGTCCTTGAATAACATACATGAGTGGCAGTTCCTGAAAAACGTACATGAGTGGCAGTCCCTGAAAAACGTACGTGAGTGTCAGTCCTGAAAAACGTACGTGAGTGTCAGTCCTGAAAAACGTACATGAGTTGCAGTCCTGATAAACGTACGTGAGTGGCAGTCCCTGAAAAACGTACATGAGTGGCAGTTCCTAAAAAAACGTACGTGAGTGGTAGTTCTGAAAAACGTAAATGAGTGGTAGTCCTGAAGAACGTACGTGAGTGGCAGTTCCTGAAAACGTACATGAGTGGCAGTCCCAGAAAAACGTACATGAGTGGCAGTCCCTGAAAAACGTACGTGAGTGCAGTTCCTGAAAAACGTACATGAGTGGCAGCCCCTGAAAAACGTCCGTGAGTGGCAGTCCCTGAAAAACGTACATGAGTGGTAGTTCCTGAAAAGCGTACACGAGGGACAGTCGTAGAAAAACGTACACGAGGGACAGCCGTAGAAGAAAAACGTACACGAAGAACAGCCGTAGAAAAACGTACACAAGACAGTCCCTGAAAAACGTACACGAGGGACAGTCGTAGAAATACGTACACCAAACAATCCCTGAAGAACGTACACGAGGGTCAGTCATGGAAAAGCATACATGAAAGGAAGTGTGAAAATGTGAATTGTGTGGTCTCTGAAAAACGCACAGGAAGGGCAGTCCTAGAAAAACGCACATGAGACTCGCAGAAAATCGTACATGAGTCTGGTATGTAAAACTTACCGTACATGAAAGGTAGTCCCTGAAAAACGTACATGAGTGACAAGCAAGGTCATAACCATTAAATGTACATAAGGGCACACCAGCCAGGTATTCATAATGACCATTCAGTATTGCAAAAACGTACATAGGAGTAAAGGTCAGAAAACGTACATGAATTTCTTGCATGAGTAACGGCGTTCATGTGCAATTTGCATCCTAAATACCTACATGAGTTGATCGTCCATGGACACACACACACACACACACACACACACAGACACACACACACACACACACACACACACACACACACACACACACACACAAGTAGTTTACCTGCAGTAAATATTGTAAGCAAACCAAAGTTACATACACAACGAAAAATCTGCATGACCCTGCATTTACATAAAAACTAACATACATACATACATACGTACGTACGTACATGTATACATGCATGCATACACATATACATATATACGCATACATATACATACATACATGCATGCATGCATGCATACATAAATACATACATACATACGAACTTTAGTGAACACGTACTTGGCTCCGAACATATACAATTATCCACACACACGAACAAGCCACATCCATGAATGGCTTCCCCTGACGTACACACGAACCTCAGGGAACACGTACTTGGCTCAGAACACGCACGCAGTGATCCACGTACACGAGGCACGCACGCAGTGATCCACGTACACGAGGCACGCACGCAGTGATCCACGTACACGAGGCACGCACGCAGTGATCCACGTACACGAGGCACGCACACAGACACCCACCTAATTGAGCACGTATGGTTGTGTGCGTGCAGTCTGATGGTCTCATTAGAGCACACGTGGCTGCTGCTCTGGCGTGTACGAAGATGAAGCGCACATAGATATACACACAAGAGCTCATACATAAATACACAAACTCATGCACATTCATACACATACACACGCTAAGTCAAGTACAGATCTTTAACTTTCCCCCAGGATTTTTATTTATTTATTTTATTTATTTTTTAAATTCTTGCTGTTACTTGATGATTTTGCTAAATTTTGGAGACTCGTACTGAGGGGGTTAATGAAGGCTGTAGCTTAACCCCTTCATTTCGATGTCTCTCATAAGTGTAATATAATCTGGCAGTAAGAAGATCAAGCTCTAAAAGACGTCGCCGTATTGAAGGGTCTGATTTCTAAATTGCCCTCCAGTGGTGAGCCTTTCCGCTTATGCATTCATCTCGATATCCTTTCCTTTCTCTTAGCGGCTTTCGGCAGTTCCCGCACCTCGCTTCACCCTGCCTACATAAGGATTCACCCCACAAACTAAACACATCGGTAGGGGTCGTAACCTACCTTATATTCACCTCACTTCAGAGGGTGTACCTTCCAGATTTGATCCCACTTCGGTCATTGTTTTGGATGGCTTGGTATGGGAGAGGGGACTCGGATCCCTAGATACATCTTAACTCAAGTGTGACTTACCTCATGAGTCATTCTGGACAATACAGCACGTACTGCCAAGCAGGGCGGACTTAGCTGGTTTGAGACAGAAACATTCATAATCATACAGTGGTCCATGCTGTTCATATGAATGGATATCACGAACTGTTTCTCATTTTGTAGACTACCACTATTTAAAGCAAAATAACGTGCTACGTGTCCTAATTTTAGATTACGAGATTCAGTTACCAAATCTCCCAAAGAGTTGAGGGAAACATTAGTACACTTCCATTTTCATGGAACGTGTGTGAAGCGATGCTTATTCTGTACACTTTTCAGCATTTGTTTTTTCTATCATCCATGTTTTGAACTTTGCATCATTCTTATTCAGCTCCGCCCTTCAGTCATCCGACGGTTTCTCAAAACATGATTACAATACTCATTGCAAAACCTACTTGATTAAGCTTAGGCACACCCAGTGTCTGATAAATCTGCTTCGGACTGAGCAGAAAAATCCATTGTTTTCATTGCATTTAACTTGTTCGGCTCGAGGACGTCTTTAGTCGTTTATTCTTGCAGTTTTTAGAAAATATTGTTAAACTTCGAGATTTTTCGAATTAGAGGAGACAGATATACTGTAGCTCTCAACAGCCCCCTTCGCTACTGTGGCGCTCACGTAAACAAAATCAAAAAGTCTAGCAGCAGCAAGAATACGTTTTAATAAGCTTTCTTTATTGAAGAGACTTAACTTTAATCCTGATCACTTTACTGTCCACAGTCCTCCACTTGACTACCTCACTGGCTCCAACAATACAAAAATTAGTCATTCTTCTCTTGGTATTCTCGGTTTCTCTTTTTCTTGTGGTCTTTCTCGGATCTCACACGTCTCTTACGAAATCGGTTTCTGAGAGGCCGGATGTGCTGATCATACTCGGTTGTTTCCTTTACCCTCGCAGTACGGTGACGTCTTTTTGTAGTTTATTATTGCTGCAAAAAGACACTTTCATTTAGCTTCGGGCAGCCGCCTGATAGTGAAGAGATAAATGCAGATTGTGTCCACTCCCCCACCCCAACTTGAAATATATATATATATATATATATATATATATATATATATATATATATATATATATATATATGTGTGTGTGTGTGTGTGTGTGTGTGTGTGTGTGTGTGTGTGTGTGTGTGTGTGTATATGCAGAACTGAATAAACTCGTCTGAAGATAGCAAGAATAAAGCCAAAAAGGCATCCCCGGGCAAAAGGGGTAAAATTCTGCACAGTTGTTGATGTAAAACAGCATTATTAAATTACTGCGTGTAATAGAGCTGGTGTGTGTGTGTGTGTGTGTGTGTGTGTGTGTGTGTGTGTGTGTGTGTGTGTGTGTGTGTGTGTGTGTCTGTGTTCTGGGGTGAGGGAGGATCTGTAGCAACAGCTCTTCCACAGCGGATGGAGTCAAAAGGCCTTATTTTAGGTACCATAGGAGACTTCTTATCACTTTGTTGTAATTGACTTCTTATGCACATTACATCCCAGAATCCAGTCGTATGTTACTGATACAAACTATGTAGATAACAAAGCGGTATGGATAATATGACAACAAAATATTTACGTGTAACATAGCGGCGAAGCCATTCATTCCACTTAGAAAACGACCCAAAGGCATCACGGCATAAATACCCAGGAAAAAATAATTGACTGGAGATGGGTTCTGTAGAGTTCAAAAGACTAATGGAAATAAGAAACATAAAAACTACTTTCCATCCCTCCTGTTCTTCGTTTTCATTTGTCTCTGTACAGTGGGTGAGCGAGCCACATACAACTGTGTTATTATCAAATCACCTGACTCCTTTCCATCTCTTTCTCAGCAACGGAATTTTGCCTTCCCCTCCATAGATTAATGCTATTGGGTTGAACATGGCTTTTATTAATTATTTACCTGTAAGCCTTTCCCAGTCAAGCGGTCAAGCAGCATCACATCCACCCGTAAACCCACACTCCCGTATTAAACTCCGGTGCAAGATTTAACCAGCGTCGTAATCACTCAGCTTTTTCTTTCCTTCTTGTGGTCTCCAGAACATCGCAAAAAAAAAATAAATAAATAAATAAAAAGATACCTGCAGTGAACCGGTTGACCTATGCTACGCCGCACCTGTCAGAGGGTAAGTGGGACCAAGGCAAGGACAGCAGGGACACACACACACACACACACACACACACACACACACACACACACACACACACACACACACACACACACACACACACACACACACACACACACACACACTCTCTCTCTCTCTCTCTCTCTCTGTACTTGATTTGAGGTTACTCGTTCGTTCACCAACAACGTAAAAACAACTACGCAGGAGTACACACACACACACACACACACACACACACACACACACACACACACACACACACACACACACACACACACACCTGAGTGTACACTGATAAAACGTAATTCAACTGCGCAGAAGAAGCCTACATGCTTACATAAGCGAAACACACACACACACACACACACACACACACACACACACACACACACACATCTGAGTGGACACTGATAAAACGTAATTCAACTGCGCAGAAGACGCGTTGGTGATATGCGAAACACACACACACACACACACACACACACACACACACACACACACACACACACACACACACACACACACACACAAATTATCGACGCATGATGATATTCTACACACTTATACACACATGCAAACATTAATGGTAACCAAATAAAACACAGTCGATGCATACTTGTACTAAACACACACAGGGTCGTTTACGGTAACCTTTCGTAAGACGTCATTGTCTGAACTATTTCTTCCTTGTTACGGCGAAGCGATTTTATTCCGTTTCTGATTCGGCTTCGACTAAGGATTACACACACACACACACACACACACACACACACACACACACACACACACACACACACACACACACACACACAATCCCCTTCCCTCGGACCAGTCCCAGGCAGTGACGTCACCATCTCCTGCTCTGACGTCACATGGGCGAGCTGGCCAGACTCCGGCATTGCGTCAGGGGATGTCCACCTCACCTTACTTCACCTCCGGGCCAATACCAGGAATAGGTGACTGGTATTACGACGACGCGGTAGCTGGGGGTGGAGGAAAGGGGGGACGCAGGGTTTGGGAGGTGTGTGGGGGAGGGTGGATAGCTGGGGGAGAGAGAAAGAAGGGGGAACGAAGATGAGGAAGTGGGTTTGGGAGGTTGGAGGGAAGGGGGATGATAAATTGGGGATATATGGGATGGTGATGGTGAAAAGCTGGGTGGAGGGAGAGTGAATTAATATGGGGAGGGGAAGGGGGATGGATAAAGGGATGGGGAAGGTAGATGGAAAGTAGAGAATGAGGGGAGCGATGGAAAGGGAGGGGGGAGGAGGGATAGAGGATTGGGGAGGGAGGAATGAGGGAGGGGGTTGAAGAAGAGGGGAGGGGACTTGGAGTGTGGGTTGAAGAGGGGGTTAGGGAAGTGGGGGTTGGATTGCAGGAAAGAGCACGGGGAAGGGGGGGGAGCGCAGACATGATTCGTGTAAGATCAACAAACACTTAATTCTTGGAAGGTGACTTGAATTTGGTCCATTTTTTCTGTGCTTGCTTTAATTTCTTGTATTTTTTTTAATGGAGTGCCTAATACTTTTTTTATAATTTTTCGGCATCAGAGTTTATATCTGTGTGTATTTTTTTTCAATGGTTTCATGAATTTTGATCTCGGTAATAATATTTTTTTTCCATGAGTATTTTTTTCCCGTGTGGTTTTCTGTTCATTTACCTTGAATTTTGTGTGTATAGCATAATAGAGCGATGCAAACAAGCAGACAGACATACAGAGGGAGGCATGAATATCTATACAAATCTTCTTAGTGTCTATGCAGTGATGTACAGTACTGGTATTTTCTTGTCATTTACATTTCCTCTTGGCTTGTGTGACTTAGGTTTTGTTTTGTGTGTTATACTGGAAAGTCACCCACCGTTCAGCAACCCAGAGATACAGATTGATACACACATCAATACACATAGATAGAGCCAATAAAAAATTGACAAATGCAGATAGGTAGATAAGTAATTAGAGAGAGAGAGAGAGAGAGAGAGAGAGAGAACAGGGACATGTTTACCCCAGGGCACATAGGGCACGTGCCCTAGGCCCCGCTGTCCATAGGGCCCCACGTAAGCGGAAAAAGTAAATGCATACCCCATATAAATATTTATGTAAATTCATATTAATACAACAATACTACAGTGTTCTAACTCTGCCATACAAATAATCCCCGTGCCCTCAGTCTGCTCCGCACAAGATAAATTTGTCTATTCAGTCGACCATGTGGAGAGAGAGAGAGAGAGAGAGAGAGAGAGAGAGAGAGAGAGAGGATTAGAAGTTCACAACGGGATGGTTCGCGTTCTAACCCTGTCCCGCTCGCGGACGGCACGTGATGTGAGTGGCTGGATCTCTCTCTCTCTCTCTCTCTCTCTCCATGGGCAAAATATGTGTGTGTGTGTGTGTGTGTGTTATAAGTGAAGGGGCCCCACAGCACACCAAGTGCCCTGGGCCCCGCTTAGGTTAAACATGCCCCTGACAGAGAGATAGGCAGGTAGGTAGGAATAGATATATAGATAAACAAAAAAGATCGTGTGTCTCAAGTTATATGTGTTATACCCTGAAAGGTCATCTAACGATTACTAGTCTGTCCTCGTACTCCCCGGCCTTCCTTCCTCCTTTCTTCCTTCCTATTGGCACCTTGACCTCTATTCTCACTGGTTAAGGAGGCTCCCCATCATACTGTATTGCATTTTTCCTAACCTGACATTGATCCCTAACCCCCTTCAGCTTAGTTGGTCATGCGTAGTCGGACTGGAGGGTTGATTTGACTAGTGACCAAGGAGATTTGTTCTTACCTCATAGCTAAGGCTCATAGAGTTTCCTTACCAAAAGAATACATCAGTAAGTTATGTGTTTAGGTGAGGGGTGGTGGAGGTTGGGATATCATATTAACATCACTCCAATTGGTATGGACTCAGAAAAAAAAAAAAAGTTGCCTTACAGAAGGGATAATGGCGTTTACTTCCAGCCCCTTCACTACGAGAGGCATCTCCTTCGACAGTATCAGTGATAAGATAAAGAATGAACAGCTAATGGCGGGCGTTAACATCTAATTCTGCCTAGCCTCAGGCAAAGTTATATTGAAATCTCTTTAGATCACTACGGTAGGAAAAATTTAAAAAAATATTTCAATTAACATTTTGGCCAAGAGTTAAACACTTCAGTTCGATGACGTCATGTTACTTGACCGGATGATTTTTTTTTTTTTTTTCTTTTTAGCTTAGGAAACATTTTGTGAAGTGGAAGGTGTTTTTTCTGTCTGCGAAAAGAGATTCCGAAGGTGAATAAAATCGTCTGCAGGTAGCAAGAATGAGCATATATAGTATGTCACTTTAGACTAAATTGGTGAACCTTTTATTTTAACTCAGCTAAGACCAGAACGTTTTATACAGCTCTCAGAAATTCACCCCAGCAAAAACGTTTAAAGGACAGTTTTCCCAGAACTGAGTTTTCCTTTTTACTCTCACCCCCACCCTCACCCCCCTCCCATGCACCCTCCCCTCCACTCACCTTACCCCCTCCCATTCACATTCTTACCACCTTCCCCTCACCTCACCTTCTCTCCCTTACCTCCTACGCTCCTTGTGCTTCCGTCCCCTCCCCAACCTCTTTCCCCACCTCTTACCCGGACCCCATCTGTTCCCCTCACTACCACCCTTCCTTCTTCCTCCTCCCCTTCCCCATCTCTCACGATCACTTATTTTCCTACTTTTATCCCTTCGGCTCCTCTCTCGTCCCTGGACTTTCCTGTTTCGTTGTATTTTCCGTCCGACCGTCTAGACAGGAACGTGTGTGTGTGTGTGTGTGTGTGTGTGTGTGTGTGTGTGTGTGTGTGTGGAGAGAGAGAGAGAGAGAGAGAGAGAGAGAGAGAAGGGAGTGAGGTGGGGTGAGTTACTGAAGGTTAAAATGTGCTAAGGTAGACGGGTGTTGAAGGTAGGGTCTTTTTATCGGACCCGGAAGAGACAGACAGACAGACAGACAGACAGACAGAGACAGACAGACAGACAGACAGAAAGGCAGACATAAACAGACAGACAGGCAGACATAAACAGACAGACAGACAGGCAGACATAAACAGACCGACAGACAGACAGACAGAAAGAAAAAGACAGAGAAAGTTACATAGATACACAGATCAGTAGACCACACATTTTTTCGGTGCATGGTAAGTGCAGTAGCCGTATCATTAACGGAAAGAATATATATATATATATATATATATATATATATATATATATATATATATATATATATATATATATATATATATATACACACACACATATATATATATATATATATTGTTACGGAACAGAGAAAGATAATGTACACTTTAAGTGAGAATACTAAAAATCACTACTGTCCCGTAAAGTTCCAGGTTCAAAACAAAAGAGTTAGGTAAAATTACAAGTTAAAGTTTAATGCTTAAACTAACAATAAAACATTCAGGACTCATAAGGATAATGTAATGGCAAATAAACAGGTTAAATATATGGTTAACTGCAATAGCCTCTATTAACACGAAATTAGCAAGAGTAAATTTATCTAAGTCAGCCCTGATAAAATGAGATACCAGATAATACTCAGTGAATGCCAGATAAATAATTACAGATACAAACTATTATCAAAAATAACTGACACAACCCAACATTTATCAAAACCTCACTAGGCCTAAGAATCAACCTTACGCTACACAGTACAAGAAAAAATACAACAACAGCTATACTCAAATTACACACAGCTGCTAGATGTTTGGAGATTTCTTGAGCACTCACAATAATAATAATTGTACAGGGGAGGACAGAGATGTGAACAAAATGAGGAGCAGATCTAAGTGGCAATGATGCAGAGACTGAGCTCATTATATAGGAGCCAGCAGAGCCTGATACAACTTGTAATGAGGACGCGCAAATGAAGCCATGGGGACAGAGAGCTGCAAATCCCGCAAAGTATAACAGAGAGAACGACTTACTCTACTATAACGGTAGAAGGGGGGGACTGAGGCAGAACACGCTCGTGATCAAACATGCAGCAACTGTGCGTTAAAATTACACAAAGGATGATGAAATCATAGGCTATGTAACACCTCCCCACAAAGAAAAAAGAAATTTACAAAGGAAATTTCTTATTACTCTAAAACAATCTGTACATGGCATTACAGAACATGCAAAAGTCCCTCCTAATTTCACAAAACATGAGATCTCCCTAGCACGTTCAGTCATAGGTACTTGCCAGTATCCCTTTAACAAATCAAACTTACTTATGTACCTAGCCTTTCCGATCTTGTCTATGCAATCTTCCACACGAGGGAGAGGGTATGTGTCTGTTTTAGTTATCTGATTAACACGTCTGTAGTCGATGCAAAGCCGCTGTGACCCACCTGGCTTAGGGACTAGAGTGACAGGAGAACTCCCCTCGCTCTGACAGGGCTCAATCATCTTGTGGTCCAACAGGTAGCCAAGCTCCTTCTGGATGAGAGGAACTTTCACTGGGTTCACACGGTAAGGAGGCAATTTAATTGGTTTTGCGTCTCCAACATCGACATCATGCATCAACACAGTAGTTCTTCCTGGAGTGGCACGGAACACTTGCGGGTACTCCTGCAGTAATGCCGAAAACTCCTGCCTTTCCTTGGGTGGTAGATGAGAAAGCTTAGTCTGGAGATCATTCATGATATCAGGATTCTTCCCCAAACTATCACTCAGGCTCATACTGCATGGGAGAGCTTCACTTGCAGACTCGGGTGGAACAGCTACAGTGCAGACTGGATTATTTTCATCCCGCTTGTGATATAACTTTAGCATGTTGATGTGACATAGTTGCTTGCTCTTTCTACGATCTGGTGTGGCGATGACATAGTTGACATCACTGAGTTTCTTCTCCACGAAATAAGGACCACTAAACTTGGCTTGAAGAGGTTGCCCATGAACTGGTAGCAGAATCAAAACCTGATCTCCTGGCTGAAAGTGGCGTAACCATACCAAGTCTTCATCTTCTCCTGAGCAGCTCCTAAATTCTCTCTCGCCAGCTGTAAAGCAGTGGACAGCCGTTCTTTGAACTTCATCACATACTCCAGCAGGTTGACGTCATCTTCCTCCGACAGCCAGCATTCCTTGAGTAACTTAAGGGGTCCTCTTACTTCATGGCCAAACAGTAGTTCAAAAGGTGAGAAGCCCAGTGATTCATTTGGAGATTCTCTTGCGGCAAACACAACGAATGGAAGACCTTTAATCCCAGTCTTTCTGATGTTCCAAACAGTATTTCTTGAGCATCGATTTGAGTGTTTGATGATATCTCTCCAACGCTCCTTGGGTCTGGGGATGGTAAGCTGAAGACGTGATCTGGGTGATGCCCAACTCTTTCAGAGACTGTTTGAAAACGTTTGACATGAAATTACTTCCCCGGTCTGACTGTACCTCCTTGGGCAGACCAAACTTTGTGAAGAACCCTAGCATTTCCTTAACCACGTTCTTTGCTGAGATATTTCTAAGTGGAATGGCTTCAGGATAACGAGTAGCCATATCAATCATGGTCAACACATAAGAAAATCCTGAAGAAGTCTTGGGAAGAGGGCCCACAATATCCACCAACACACGGGTGAAAGGCGCCTCAAAAGGAGGAATGGGAACTAGAGGTGCAACCTTTTCGGTCTGATTACACTTCCCCACAACTTGACAGGTGTGACAAGACTTACAATACCAGGAAACATCCCTGAAGATACCTGGCCAGTAGAAGTGTTTCAAAATGCGTGCCACAGTCTTCCTCACTCCAAGGTGTCCTGCCAAACTGGAATCATGAGCCACTTGAATGATATCCTGCCTACAAACACGAGGGATGACAACTTGATGTACAACCTCCCATTCACAGTCGGCTGATGCTGTTGGGGGTCTCCACTTCCTCATAAGTACTCCTGACTTTACATAATAACAAGTAGAAGCACCAGCTGACTCTTCCTCACTGCAAGCAGAGTTAGCTAGACCTTTCAACTCAGGGTCAGCAACCTGCAACTCAACCAACTCTTGACGAGACAAATTATCAACACTACGAGGTACTGCCTCATCTGGTGAGTGGTCCAAATTAGCAAGAAAAGTGTCAGCTAGGATAACATCATCATCATCCTCTAAATCACCAGTAACTTTAGACTTAGCCCTAGTGACAGCACATGCAGGGAACACATCAGGGACATCACAATCCAGGGACACAGCCACTGGCTCACTAGACAACTGAGGAGCTGGACACACTTGACTTCCACCAATATCATTTCCAAGTAAGAAAGTTACACCTGACATTGGGAGTGTCTCAACCAACCCAACCATAACGGAACCATTAACAAAACCAGACTCTAAATTCACTCTGCACAGAGGAACAGAGAAGTAATTATTCCTACACCTTGTAAGATTACAGTTTCATCAGAGGAATTAACATTAGAGCCTAGAACACTGGTCAGCATAAGGGATTGGCAAGCACCTGTGTCACGATATATTTTAACTGATTTCCTGTCATTACTGTCCAGAGGACTGACAAAACCATCAGACAGGAAATTAGCACATGAACTCTTGAGAGTGTCACCCACGTTACTGCTCAAAAGAGGAGCTCCATCATGAGAATTTAAGTTACCCCTCAAAGCAGGTTCAGTTAACTCAGTTAAAGAATTCTGGGAACTCTCAAGAGTGGACACTAGACCAATTGACTGAATATTTAAAGACTCCTTTTTGTTCACATCACGCTGTCTCCTGAAACATCTCTCCGTAGTATGACCAAGCTTACTACAATAAGTACATTTACTTTTCCGAAATCTAGAGGTGAAGCTGGTATTAACTTCCTGAGAAACATCATCCTTATTCTCTTTCCTGTTACCTGTACTCTGAGTAGAGGCAACGTACTTACTCTCAGCTTTCCCTTTTTCTCTAGAATATCTCTTGTGAGTGAGAACATACTCATCAGCTAAAACTGCAGCATCAGACAAATTATCTATTCTTTTCTCATCAAGATATAGGCTTACATCTTTATAAATACACCTTTTGAAGTCCTCCAGCAAAATCATCTGCTTAAATTTGTCAAAATCAGAATCCACATTCTTAGAATTTAACCACTGCTCTAACAGATCTTCTTTGATTTTTGCATACTCAACATGGGATTGCTTATCTTGCTTGTAAGTTGTCCTAAATTTTACTCTATAGGCTTCAGGAACAAGCTCATAGGCCTTAAGAATCAAGCTCTTAACTACATCATAATTATCAGACTGATCCTGAGGCAAAGATGCATAAGTTACTTGAGCTTTACCGGTGAGAACAGTTTGAAGGAGTACTGGCCAATACTCCTTAGGCCAATTAAAACCTGTAGCTACCCTCTCAAACAACTGAAAATACTTTGTTAAATCAGATTCATTAAAAGGAGGGACAAGTTTAACATTTTTTAGCCACATCAAAATCATCAGAGCTAGATGATCCAGTTCCACCTTGTTTCATGCGATACTCATGGTCTGCCTGAATCCTGGCAAGTTCAATTTGTGCCTGAGCCTGTACCTGTGCCTCTTCAATACGAGCCTGAGATTCCGCCTGCTTAGCATTTGCCTGAAATTCAGCTTCTTTAGCACGAGCCTCCTGCAGAGCTAGCTGTAACTTAGCTAATTCAATCTGCGTTTGCTCATTTGGAGGAGTTACATTAAACAAGCTTTTATTAATCATGCCAACAATTTGATCCTTAGAATGATGAGAGTGAACTGCAATTCCCAATTGTTGAGCAACAAGCTTAAGTTCATTCTTTGTTCTGTTTTCTATATCACACACTGTTTGCACATTTGACAAAAAATCTTTGGCTTCATCAAGTGTAGAAATAGTAGCCATCATGAATATATCACAGTCACAAAATATCAAACAATATCCTTATGATAATATCCTGAATATCCTGATATGAGGTCGCCAAATTTATGTTACGGAACAGAGAAAGATAATGTACACTTTAAGTGAGAATACTAAAAATCACTACTGTCCCGTAAAGTTCCAGGTTCAAAACAAAAGAGTTAGGTAAAATTACAAGTTAAAGTTTAATGCTTAAACTAACAATAAAACATTCAGGACTCATAAGGATAATGTAATGGCAAATAAACAGGTTAAATATATGGTTAACTGCAATAGCCTCTATTAACACGAAATTAGCAAGAGTAAATTTATCTAAGTCAGCCCTGATAAAATGAGATACCAGATAATACTCAGTGAATGCCAGATAAATAATTACAGATACAAACTATTATCAAAAATAACTGACACAACCCAACATTTATCAAAACCTCACTAGGCCTAAGAATCAACCTTACGCTACACAGTACAAGAAAAAATACAACAACAGCTATACTCAAATTACACACAGCTGCTAGATGTTTGGAGATTTCTTGAGCACTCACAATAATAATAATTGTACAGGGGAGGACAGAGATGTGAACAAAATGAGGAGCAGATCTAAGTGGCAATGATGCAGAGACTGAGCTCATTATATAGGAGCCAGCAGAGCCTGATACAACTTGTAATGAGGACGCGCAAATGAAGCCATGGGGACAGAGAGCTGCAAATCCCGCAAAGTATAACAGAGAGAACGACTTACTCTACTATAACGGTAGAAGGGGGGGACTGAGGCAGAACACGCTCGTGATCAAACATGCAGCAACTGTGCGTTAAAATTACACAAAGGATGATGAAATCATAGGCTATGTAACAATATATATATATATATATATATATATATATGTGTGTGTGTGTGTGTGTGTGTGTGTGTGTGTGTGTGTGTATGTGTGTACACAAAATGTGTGCGCGCTCACGCGAGCGTCTGCGATGTTGTGCAAGTTCATTAGTGCCTGTGTGCGCGCACACGCGAGTGCATGCATGCTTGTTACATAGACGTCCAGCCCACACAGGTTACCTTCAGTCCTATGTAGGTGGTCCGGCTTTAGTATTAATAAAAACACCTAGGCTCTAATTACAGAAGTTAAAGAACCGATTAGCTAAGGAGAGAGAGAGAGAGAGAGAGAGAGAGACTAAACTTTATTTACCTTGCATGGTAGCTCATCATTAGCATTAATTGAAATATTTTACTTTTACGTACAGGCTAGAAACAGGAAAGCAAATGAGAGAGAGAGAGAGAGAAAGAGAGAGAGAGACCGACAGAGAGAGGGAGAGAGAGAGAGAAAGACCAAATATATACCTTCATTAAAGTCAGTTTTAACACACGGCCATAAATAGTTATCTTGAGGCAACTTGCACGTGGGTGTGGGTGTGTGTGCAGGTGTCTGTGTGTGCGTGTGCTTGTGTGAGTTTTATGTGTGCAATATGCCTGCTTTGTGTATGTGTTTGCGTGTGTGTGTGTGTGAGGATGTAGTTTGTGTGTGTGTGTGTGTGTGTGTGTGTGTGTGTGTGTGTGTGACTTGTGACTTTTTAAGGTGCTTATGTGAATGAGAGAGAGAGAGAGAGAGAGAGAGAGAGAGAGAGAGAGAGAGAGAGAGAGACGTTCTGTTTGCTTTAGTTACATAGATACACAGACACATCTACACATCCACACCGCACTTCCGCAAGGTAGCCCAATTTCCTCACATAATATATAAAAAAAACCATTAATATCGGTATCATGTGAACTTCTAAGGTCAACGAAAAGGGCAGTGTGTTAGTTCGATTGTTAAGTCAAGTGTATTCATGTGATTTATTCTGCTCTAATAATTTCTTCAGGAATTTTATCGCTGAACCCTACAAATTCTTAGCTCATGTTGCTCAGTATGTCTCACTAGTTTAGTATATTTCAAGCTTTGAATTAATATCTTTCCTCGTCCTTCCACTTTCACCAATATTTAATCTCTTCGTTTTGGGGTCAGTGTGAGTAATCCCGCCATATATTCTTTCCGTTATCTTTAGTTCTTTTTCGTATTCCTTTAGATAGGCAAAGAGAGAAGTAGGAAAACAGTACCAGGAAACAGAGACAAACAGAGGAACGGGGAAAGAGACGTAGAAGCACTGAAAGAAATAAAGACTTAGAAACAGAGGAATGACCTAGAAAGCTAAACAAACAGGAACAGACCTACAAGCAGAGTTACAAACAGAGGAACGGGGAAACAAACGTTGAAGCACTTAAAGAAACAGAGGAAAAGACCTGGAAACAGAGAAACAAACAGCGAAACAGACACAGAAACAGAGTAACAGACGTAGCTAGAGAGAAACGAATAGAGGAACAGACACAGACAGAAACACATTGACGGGCAGAGAAACAAAGAGAAGCAAAAATTTTACATGGAAACAGACAGTACTCAGGAAAAAAAAGGAAACACGCAAACTAAAAGAAATAAAGACGATGAAAAACAGACGGGCATAAACAGCGAGTGAAAAACAATGAAACAAAATGAGAAACTACTGTAAACAGAGGCACTGTACAAAACTGAGAAACAGATAAACGAGTAAATGGGTGAAAGGAAACATAACCTCAGTCTCCCTTTAATGGTGGACAGAGAGAGAGAGAGAGAGAGACAGACAGACAGACAGACAGACAGACAGACAGACAAACAGACAGACAGAGAACAAATTTTCCCATTAAGTCGTATGTTAACCCCTTCAGCCCGAAGACGTCTTAAAGTAATCCTTATCTCCACTGACAGGTTCTTCGGAGATTGTGTCCAACTCATTCACTATGACAAGATTCCCTAAGTTAAATAATCTTATCAGGAGGTGTAAAAAGAAACTAAAGAAATTGGCGATATCCCTTTTTGTAAGCTATTGTCAGGTGTTAGATCGTCATAAAGAAAATGGCCTAGCTTGCCTTGACCTTGGTAAAAATAAATACATAAATAAAAAGTGTCCGACTACCACACGCGAGATTAGCGATCGCCAGGTGTATGGAAGGCCTTTGATTTAATGCATATCGACTGCACGACAGATTTTTCTAAGTCACAGTTTTCCCCTAGCATACAACCCACAATAGTCTGTCTACCTCCAGGTCCTTATTTTTAATTTACTGCTGGATCATGAGAAGCAGGGAGGAAACTAACTTTGTCCAACAGTCTGGTATCGGGGGACATTATTTAAACTTATTCGCTCCGATGTTCGAACTTAAGTACTGTACTTTATTTTGATTGTGGAGATGGGGTCAGGATTCCTTGGGCTTTTGTGATGTGCAGATGATTGTGTTGGCCATTTCACTGGGCAGGGTGCTTATAGTTCTCCCACTTTTGTCCTCGCTCCTTCATTGTTTCTGGATCCTACCTCACTCCAACTTCAGGTGTATAATGATGAAGATGATGATGAAGATGATGATGATGATAATGATGATGATGATGATGATGAGGAGGAGGAGGAGGAAGAGGACCTATTCAAGAAGCCAAATATGATCAAAAGGTTAAAAACACTGTCTTTTTAGTATGCTTTCTAACTACAAACAGTTATATTCAGCAGAGATACCGGTACCATATAGTATTAGAGGGTATTAAAAATCTCACATTATTTCACTAATAGTCAATATTTTAGACTAACTCGAGATTATTTTATTCAACAAAGAGATATTATGTATAATGAGAACAAATTCCCTTTCCACTATTTCTCTGAGACGGTAGATCTTAGGTACTTCTTTCTGTTTCTCATAGCAATTTTATTCTGAACAGAGACCGTAGGGACTGAAGGAGCGCAGTGGAAAAAAGTGTGGTTAATTGGACGGAAACAGAGAGTGCAAATAGGGAATCAGAAACTGATTGCCTACGTCGGGGCTTCGTTGCCTCTTGGCACAGTTTTATTACCTCCGTCAAAGAGGTTATGTTTTACCCCGCGTTGGTTGGTTGGTTGGTTTTTCTGTCTTTCTGTTAGCAGGATTACTCAAAAAGCTGTGAACGGATTTTGATGCAGTTTTGTGGAAGGGTAGACCATGGGCCAAAGAAGAAATGATTAAATTTTGGTCCGGATCCGGATCCGTAGTATGCTGCACAATATATTCAAAAGTCCTTAATGAATTTCAGTGAAATTTTGTGGAAAGGTGGGCCATGCACCAAGAAAGAATTGATTAAATTTTGGGACGGATCCGAATCCGGATCCCATATCCACGAATCTGTTACCAGGATTACCCAAAAAGTTATGGACGGATTTGGTGAAATTTTGTGAAAGGGTGGGCCATGGGCCAAAGAAGAAAATATTAAGTTTAGGGGCGGATCTGGATCCGGATCTGGATCCGGAGTATCCAGCACAATGTCTCCAAAAATTCTCAGTGAATTTCAATCAAATTTTGTGAAAAGGGGGCCCTGCACCAAGAAAGAGTTTATTAAATTTGGGGGCGGATCCGTATCCTTCTTAACGGCAATGGCATTGGCGAAGGTATTCGCTTTCTGAGCACTTCCTGTTGTTATTATTGTTATTATTATTATTTATTATTATTATTATTATTATTATCATCATCATCATCATTAATAGTAGTAGTAGCAGTATTCTATAGCTTCTTACAATCATTTACGTCTGTTATATAAATTATTCGCCCTTCCTTCAGACGATTATATTAAAGTTGGGAAGGACTTACAGTAGTGAAGGGCAGTTCAAGGATGTATCTAGCTCCTGCAGTTCAAAGTCACAATAAAACAGGCGTCTTTGTAGTGAAGGATTTTAAATTATTTATGAGTAGTAGTACAGGTATTGGCCGCGGTGTAAACAAATTTGTGAATGATGCCAAAACAGGGATAGTCATAAACTCGCAAAACGACTGTGACAACTTTTAGCGAGAGACCTTGACAGCTTCTAGGAATGGTCGGAGAAGTGGCAGATGGAACTGGCTGTGGAGAAAAAAAGAAATTGTAAAATGTGATCGTAGGTAAGGTCGGTGGAGATAGCTGTTGGATAATATGGTAATCAGTACTCTTATCTGCCACACTGATCTAGGAGGTTTGGTTTGGTGAAGATGTTGATCCTGGACAAGTGTGTTAGTGTGCCAGGTAGAGCTAGTAAAAAACTTGGTGTATTACGCTATTAGAATTGTGAGCAGTGAGGCAACAAAAAGTTTTGCGAGTGTTTCTTGCTTAAACAAAACCTCAGCAAAATTATAATACTCGGTTTTGATCATGTACTGAAGAGTGGACTTAGTTACTCTAGGAAGATGGCCAAGTTGACATAATTAAGATCCTTAGGATCATCATAAACCTAATTTAATATGCAGAATCAGAAAAGTGTATGGTAAGGGAATTTACAATAAATGGTGTTTCAGTGTAAGGCTTTGACATGGCCAAAAAAAATAAAAAATGCCATTGCCACGATAATCACGAAATTGACGGGTTTAATTATTTCCGTATTGTGCAGTGTAGAATACATGGCATTGTGGAAGCATTTAATTATTATATCTCTTTTAAAGAGAATCTGATGTTAAAAGAAAGAAAAAAAATATTAATAAAGAGCAGGTTTTCCCTTAGCGCGGTATATTGGGTGGGAGCTTTCTTACTTTTTTATTTGACATTTTCGTCGGTATTACCCAGAGTTACTTTAAATACCTCACCGGTTTACTTTGGAAGTATCTGTGGTATTTAGAGAGGCTGTTGATCCAGACACCCCGGGAGATTGCCTCGAGCCAGACCAGTGGAGGTGTTATCTTGCTGCGTGGTAATTACGAACCCGTTGCCAAGCACCAGCAGCAAGCAGTTTGGTGATGGAACTGTGAAGGGTAAACAATTTTTAAATTTTCAAGGTGTATAAATTGTTGATATGCAGTCCTCCATTAATATTTACGTCTTCCAACGTTGTGTATCAGTTTCCTCTACGTGTTTGGTCAGTTAATGCAGTCAGTTTAATGTAATTGTAGCTTTATTAGCATCATTCCTTATACTCTGTACTGTACAGTAGTATAATGCAGGAGTGAGCTAGAAGTCATATTAACAAAGGCTCATGATCATAGTGTATAATTCTACGGATGTAATATTGGATTTACTTAATGAAAGAAAAATAAAGAAATTTGTCAATACGATCTCCCCATATTTGCCGTCTCAATATCAGCTCCCGAATGAGACAATTAACGCTAACATTTTCCGGGGTGGTCGATTATCATTATATCGATAATTACTGCAAAACCCTATTTCAGTGCCTTCAATCAAATGACGTCATATTTTAATCAGGCCTCACCAGATGCTTTTATCGGGCTTAAGGGAGATGTCCGGCAATGAAAGGGCTAGTGAAAGCTCTATGTAACCTCCCCAGTTAAGAAAGTTTCCCCTAGACTAAATGTAGTTGTCTGGTGGTCCCAAGAAAAGAAATTTATACCTTGGAGTACGTCATCGACCTGAAGGCGTTAAAGGACTGAACAGGATTAATATCAGTAAAAGTTATGAGGCTAATATGAGTTTAGACGTTGTACATCCAAAGATCAGTTTCCAAATGTGGTTAACTTTTCTTCTCCAAAAATTCTTAGCATCCCTTACTTTGGACCAGGACTGTCCCCTGCTGTGGTCAGTTACTCTGTTGCTACTGGGTACTAGGGGCCATTGCGTGGAAGAACTAGCCCTAGTGGTTTAGAAAGGAGGTTTGAGCCAGTACCTCGCAATGTTGGTTCAGGCACTTACTGCGAGGGGAACTCTATTCGTCTGATTCCTGACAATGAACCTGCCTATACTCATTTTGCTCTAACTTGGCCTAGAACTGCCACCTCTTCATCTTCAGTGCTGATTTGTAGCAACAATAAGCACTAGAAAAATATGCTAGCCCTTAAGAAGTGTTACGGAAAGGATGCTGTGCTGCAGCAGTATCTTCTTCTTTCACTGGGCTATGTGAAATGAGGTGCAAAACATAGTATATCTTGGCCAAGTTAAGGTGAAAAGAACATTATGGTGCTCTTTGACTGCTATAAAATTAGTCACTGGGATGCGCAAGCTTCTTCGCCACGGCACTGCAGTGTCTATCCGAGGAATATATACAGAACAGAGCACCACAAATGGGTATGAAGGAGAAATTTGCCCCAGAAGAAGCTTACGAAAACACTGCTGTAGAAGTAGGGTTTGTAGGAATTGTACAGAAGTATAATTGGTGGTAGTTCGGTAATGTTTCACGAAAATACTAGTTAGGCAAATGAATTTTAAGAGACGATGATAAAATTTCCAAGTGACTTAAGTGCTCAGGTTGTAAAAGTCATGTTTGTCAGGACGGATGAATGGTCAGTGTTTATTCCATTTAGTGAAATTAATTAAAATACTTTATTTTTATCGGATGACGGTCGACTCACGAGCAAAGCAGCCTAACACATGAGTATGCATATAGATAGATAGATAAGTAATCATACAGCCCATAGGAGAAAGAGAGAGAGAGAGTTTCAATTCGTCTTCCACCATGAAATTTTTGTTAATTTTTCTTTATGACGTGTAACCCCTCGCAGTTACGCTATCGATTTCATGAGAATGATTTTGTTGCCGACTCTAAAGAGGAATTAATCCATTTAGTGCAAGAGAAACCCTTCCTAATATAAGCTGCAAAAACGTCAGTTACTAGAAGAAGAAATGAAAAAAAAAAGTCAATGTAGTGAAAGGGTTAATGCAGACCAGTAAGCACATCATCACAAGAGGTCCATTCTCAGCAAGGAGGTAAAGTCGGAGGTCAGGATAAAACAGAACAAAGATAGATGCACTAGGGAGATGTGGGGCTGTATGGGGTTTAGTTAAAGTGGAGGGCCTCGTGTGTGAAAATCCCTAGGGAGCTATGGTGAACCGTCGTATGGAATTTTCCTGGAGTGAACCAACTTTCCTGAAAATCTTTAGGCGTGACTGACTGACCGGGCCGCTCCTAGAGATGGTCCTGCATCAAAAAAAATCCTTATCGAAGGGAAGATGTTCTTGGCAAATTGAGACTTCAAATTTGCTATCTTATTACTGGTCTGTGTTTTTCTTTTAATTCTAGTATGCTTTGTATTCATTCCCTAAACAGGACCCTCCTAGTATGGTCAGCTGGCCTTGTGTAGTTGTCCTCCTTTCTGAAGTTAATTCTTAATGTACACAACCACATTGCAAACTTACTTTACACTCTTACAAAACACACTTACCTAATCACGATCCCATGTTTGCATATCTTGAGCATTTCGACATGTTCATTTCTATTTGTATTTAAACACACACACACACACACACACACACACACACACACACACACACACACACACACACACACACACACACACACACACACACACACACACACACACACACACACACACACACACACACACACACACACACACACACACACACACACACACACACATCAAAACCCCACAGCAGGGAATAAATCGGAAAACAAAAGCTAAAGTACAGTTAGCCTCATTAACCTGCATACACACACACTTGACCGCTACTTTCACTATGTATCTCCACTACCTTGTATTTCACGGGTGTCCAGGTGAGACCATAATGGAATTGCTCTCTCTTTTCTCGTCTCGTCTCGTCTCTTTGTGGAAGGATGGGGAATCAGTGAACAGAAATACACTTGTGAATGAATGTTGAATGTGTAAATGTGGAGAGCAAGTATGGAAAGCTCGACCAGGAGTTTAATAACAGGTGTGGTAAGGTGTAAGAGGCAGGTGTGTTAGGTGTGGAGAGGTGGGAAATCGGTTTTAACAGGTATGGAAGGTTTGGACAGTTCTGAGTAGCAAGTGTGGAAATTAAGAGTAGATAGGTGGGAGAAGGTGCGGACAGTTGTGGAAAGCAGGTGTGGAAGGTGTGGAAAACATGTGTAAATAGCAGGTGTGAGCAGGGGTAGGGTAGGAGTGGAGGTTATGGAGAGGTATGGGCTTTTTTCTTTTCTTTTTCTTTTTTTTATACTAAGGGTGATGTGTGGGGTCTTGTGTACAGGTTTAGGGGCTTCATTATACGTGGTCAGGTTTTTTGCAGGTGTGTAGCAGGTTTATACGTGGTTGACCAGGTGTGTGTGTGTGTGTGTGTGTGTGTGTGTGTGTGTGTGTGTGTGTGTGTGTGTGTGTGTGTTATATAAAAAGTTAACCCCTTCAACCTTAGGACGTACTTTCATTTTATGACCCCCAGACGATATCAGTCAGCTTAAAGATATAGTAATCGAACTGGGGGAATTATAATTTGAATTAAACCTCTTTACCATCATGGCCTCTCCTATGCTGACTAAAATCATCTGGTAGTTGCAGGTGCGCACAAGAGAAACGTCATCTTGATAATTGTTGGTATGTAATTTATTTTGGGCAGTTGTGTAGATTATTTTCATACCTGTACCTTCAGTGCGTTGACAGTTTATATATATTTTACATTTACTGTCTACAGACGATTTTCTCAAGCATATGGAGTACTGTTCAAACTGGATGGGTTAGAATTGATTAGCCTTTTCCCAATGCAGAAAATAATCGCATGAAAATTATAAAAATAAAAATGGAAACCTATCATCTTATTAAAGAGTACAATTTTAGATGTGCAGTATAATGTACAAAAGTATGGGATTGTATATAACTTTCAAAACTGAATTTAAACAGGTGTGTAGCAGATAATGAAGCAGATTTGGGACAGGTGTGAAGCAGGATGGTGTGTGTGGCTGGCGTCGCGAAATGAACGTCAGATCTTGTGTTTGGCTTTCTCTTATTTGACTTTCTTTGGCAGGGACGGCTTTTGTACACCTCCGGCATTAAGACCAGGTGTGGGGTAGGTATGTGGCAGGTGTAGGGCAGGCGTAGGGTAGGTGTGGAGATGTGGTGTAGGTGTGTGGCAGCTATAGGGGAGGCGTGGGGAAGGTGGGTGACAGGTATGGAGCAGGTATGGGGCAGGTTTGTTGCAGGTGGATGTTAGGTGTTTGGCAGGTGTGGGGCAGGTGTAAGGCAAATATTTGGCAGGTACGGAGCTTGTGTGTGGCTGGTGTGTGGCAGATATGTGACAGGTGTATGGCAGGTGTGAGGCCAGTGGCTAGCCCGAGGGGAGGGGGGATAGGCGGGGGGTGACCGAGGCCATGACATACTTATGACGTCATCACACACCTGACGTCAGTGGTGGGGGGAGGGAAGGAGGAATGGGAGGAGGTGGAATAGGGAGGGGAGCGAGAGGGGAGAAAAGCGGGAAATAGAGGAGGGAGGGGATAGGGTGTGAAAAGAAGAGGAAGGATTTTTTTAAGGAATTACATTGACGGAGGAGGTAGAGAGGGAGGGAGAGAGGTATGAAGGGAAGAGGAATAGGGAGGGAAGGGCAAGACAATAGGGGATGGGAGAGAAAAACTGGAATAAAGGAAGGAGGGAGGGTGGAGGGGAGGGTGTGAAAAGGAGGGGAAGGATTATAAAGAGCGAATAAGAAGGGATATTTGTAGAGGAGATAGGAGAATAGACTAAAGAGGAAGGTTAACGGTGAGGAGGAAGTGGAAGAGGAGAAAAGGAAGGGGGGAAGAGGAAAGAAGAGAAGGGGCATAGTGGGAGTAGGGAGAATAAGGAGATATATATGCAGGGTGTAGAAAGGGAGGGGAAAAAATGTTAGGGAGGCGGGAGGAGAGGTGAGGTGTATAGTGGGGGAGAGTGGAGGAAGGGGAATGGAAGTGGAGAATGGAGAGGAGAAAAAGGGAGAGACGGGGGTAGGAGAAGGAGCCAGGGTGTGAAAAGGGAGATAAGAAATGGGTGGAGGGGACAAGAGGAGGGGTAGGCAAGGCAGTGGAGGTGAAAGTGGAGAGAGAAAGGTGGAGTCACACAGTTACATAGATCCTCTGAGCACACACACCTTGAGATCCTTAATAGGGCGACCGTCTTAAGATACACATTAACTCTCCAATTATAAAGGTTCTTGAATAGGATAGCAAAGCAGAGGACGTGAGATACGGAGATGCATAAACGATAGCAGACCGTACAATCCCAACGAGGTGGTTCAGGTATTGTTAGTAATTGTTTGTCACATAAAAAAAATAGGAAAGCAGAGAGAGAGAGAGAGAGAGACTGGGTGTGAGAGAGTGAGTGGGTGTGAGAGAATGAGTGAATAAGAGAGCATTAAAGTGAATTGAAGCGTAACGTGGCCATTTGTTTGTTACCAGTGTCTCTCTCTCTCTCTCTCTCTCTCTCTCTCTCTCTCTCTCTCTCTCTCTCTCTCTCTCTCTCTCTCTCTCACACACACACACACACACACACACACACACACACACACACACACACACACACACACACACACACACACACACACACACACACACACACACACACACACACACACACACACACACACACACACACACACACACACACACACACTATTAAGACATCAAGCCATGATTATAACAGTTAACCCATCCGTCATCTTTCCCCTCTCTCGCTGTCTCCTCTTCTTCCCCTTCCCCTTCCTCTCCGCATCTGTTTATCTTTCCTGCTGGTCTCCTCCTCCTCCTTCCTTCTTGATTCTCCTTCGTCTTTCTTTCTCTCTTGTTTCGCCTACCTTTTTTTCTTGCTTTTTCATATCCTCGTATTTTTTTTCTTTTTTCTGGTTGCCTCCCCATCTTCCTGTTTTTCTGTTGTCCCGTTTCTTTCCTGTTTTTCTCGTTTTCGTCCCATTTTTGTCTTCCGTCTTCAGTTTTTCGTTTCTGCTTTCTTGTCTTTTTTTCTTTTTTTTTTTTTGTGACTTCCTCCACCGATTTCTCTTTTCTTGTGCCCAGTCTTCTTCTTCTATCGTTTTCATCATTTCCACTTTCTTTTTCCTCCTCTGATCTCCATTTACTCACCTTTTTCGCCTCATTTCATTCCTTCTTTCCATCCTCTTCTGCCTGTTCCTGTTTTCCTTCTGCCTACTCCTCTAGTCTGTTTTTTTAAGTTTCCATGTTTATTCTGTTTTTTTTTCTTTGACTCTGCTTTTGTCATTCTTCTGTCTGTGCTTTTCTTCTTCTTCCTTATCTCTTTTCCTTTCAACCTGTTCCTTTTCTCTTGTATTTCCGTGTACATCTCTTGGTTGTTTTCTCTCTCTTTTCTGTTTTCGTTGCCATTGCTCTCTTCTGTCCTTTATCTAGCTTTTCCTCCATTTCTAGCTATTTTATAAACACTTTTCTGGTCCCCTTTCTGTTCCCATTCTATCCCTTGTCCTCTCTCTCTCTCTCTCTCTCTCTCTCTCTCTCTCTCTCTCTCTCTCTCTCTCTTTTTCTGCCCATACGAACATTTTCTATGCCCTTTTTACTAGCCCCAAACTTTTTCCCTTCTAACCCTTTTAGTTTCTAGTCCCTTTCCCTACCCTTTCTAGCCCCTTTCCCTACCCTTTCTAGTCCCTTTCCCTACCCTTCCTACCCCTTTCTGCCTCCTGGTGATTGACCTAAACACCCCAGATGGAATAATGGCGCTTAAAAGTGAAAATTGTCCACTTTGTCCCTACCAACTGCTCCCTCTCTCCCTCCATCTCCCTTTCTCCACCCTTCCCTCTCCTCTCCCTCCCTCTCCCTCCTGTCTCCTTTCCCTCCCCCTCTGTCCTTCCTTCTTTATCGTCATCTCTCATTTTCTTCCTTCCGTGTGTCCTATTCCCCATTTCCTCTCCCCCCTTGCTCTTTTTCTCTCTTCCCTCCTTCTCTCCATTCCCTCCCCATCATTCCTTCCATGTTTATCTTCGTCTGTCATTTTCTTCTTTCCCTGTGTCCTAATCTCCCTCCTATCTCCTTTTTTTTTTTTTTTTTTAATGTTTTCCATTTGTTCTTCCTTCCTCGTCTTCGTTCGTCTTACTCTCCATGTCTCGTATCCTCCTTCGTTTCCCCTTCTTTCTCTCTCTCTTGCCTCTCTCCTTTGCTTATTTTCCTTTGCTATCCTTACCTTCAATTTATGCACCAGATGCCATAGTTATAGCTTTCTCAGTGACAGCCATAGAGGGATCAGTTGGTTTCTTGCTGTTTGCTTTCCTTACTTTGCTTTCTTCTTTGCATTTCCACATCCTTGTCTCTTTTGAACTGAATATTGTTTGCAGTGTATGGGTATGGACAGTATTATGCTTCCAGTTTTAAGTCGAATATTTATGGGACTCGCACACTGTACTCAGGAAAGTTTGTTGAGCTTTGAAGAACACATTTCAAGGCCCCAAAATCGCTCGCTCACAGACTTGTTAGGTATCGTGAAGAGGCGAGTCAGCATATAAACACAACTTTACATTGTACTTTATGGTGTAGTAAGAGTGAGAAATTTCAATGACCGTAATATATAACGCAGGGTAATAAGCAAGCTCGTGGTGGTTATGCAGTGAAGAGGTGGAGGTTACGTAGGGGAAATGAGTAATTGCGTTGACATCATGGTTCCACCCAGTTAGCCTAGTCCACATTTCCAGCTAGCACGGATCTTAAAGTTTCACTGTACTTTATTGTCACGTAAATACTTTGTCATTAACGTCAGCACTACACCTTATTCTTGCTACCTCTAAGACAGTTTTCTTCATATTTTCTTCTCATAGTGAGTGAAATGATGGGAGCTGGATGTAACCCCTTTAGTTCGAAAAGCTCTCAGGGTGAGTAAATTGAGTGAAAAAAATTAATTATTATAAAATGAGTAATCGAAGTGAAGTCGCTAATTGACTTTGATAAAATACTAGATGACAACCAGGAGAAAAGTGATACTCATTTCTCTCTCTCTCTCTCTCTCTCTCTCTCTCTCTCTCTCTCTCTCTCACAGCATATCCGTATCAATCAGTCTATCAGTCTATCCATATCTGTCTACCTTTCTGTCTATATATGCAAACACTTTTCTCTTGTCGCTTTTTCATCCGCCTTTTCCTTCTTTCTGCTCTTGTTTTTTTTTCCTAATTTTTCTTTTTCCTTCTTTATGCTTCTTCGTCTTCTCTACCCTTTTCTTCATATAGATTAGAGGTAGACTAAATTAATTCCTCTTCTCAATAGTAAATATATCTGCTTTAATTCTTTGAGGCATTTTTTCCCTAATTTCCTGCCGCTGATGTCGAATGGAGAGGTGGAGGGGAAGTTGAGTACCTACCATTTTTCTTTTTTCTTTTTTTTTTAATATGTAGAATAACGTCTCATGTTTTCTGCATTCATGTATACTGTATTCTTCTCCCTCACTCCCTCTCTCAACCTCATCCTTGTCTTGTCTCGCATTTTCTCATCCCTTCTTCTCCTCTCTGTATTTCCCCATCCTTTTCCCCTCCCCCACACCTATCCCCTTACTCCTTCTCCTTCCCCTTCCTCAACTCCTTTCTAACCCCTCTCTCATCTACCTCGCCCCTCCCTCATCTTCCTCATTCCTCACTCCTTGTTCCCCTCTCTCCTTCCCTCACCCCTCCTTTATCATCCTTTCGCTCCACTATCCCTCACTCCCTCTCCTCCCCCTCCTTCATCTCTTCACCCCTCCCCTTCCCCTCCCTAACCTCTGCCTCCCCTCCCCTTTCCAGATGTCACCTTGTCAAACCACGTCGCCGCCTCGTCAGCCAGTTTTGGGAGGTGATTAAGGGCCTGTGAGACTTAATTCAGGTGGGCCCGCTTCATTAAATTCAGTAGCACCCACTTGATCAGGTACTGGGCAGGAATGGTTAGGTGAGGGCAGGATGGGGTTAGGGTGAGGTTTCGTTGGGGTTAAGACCAGGAAAAGATGGGTTAGGGTGAAGTGCCAGTGGGGTGAAGGTGAAGAAAAATGGGTAAGGGTGAGAGAAGGATGGGATTTGGGTGAAGGAAGGGAGAGGGTAGGGCGAGGAAAATCCAGTAGCACCCAGTTGTTTATTTACTGAGCAGGGTTGGTTGGCTGAAGCAAGGTGGGGTTAGGGTGGGGTTTGAAGGAAGGATAGAGCGAGGTTAGGGAGAGGTTTGGATGAGGGATAGGAGAACTAATAAAGTTAGAGTTAGTAAGGGATGGATGGGATTAGGGTTTAGACGAAGTTGGGGTGAGAATAAGGAACATGTAAGGGTGATTTTGGGCGATGATGAGGGTGAGGAAATGCTAAGTGTTTTGGATGAGCTTAGTGTGATATGAGAATGAGAATAGATGTGAGGAGATGTGAAGTGTGATATTTGGCTCCTTTTTTCCATGCTTAAAAAAAAAAAAAAGGTAAAATCGAGGCAGTGATGGGTAAAGATGAGGAGTATATGGTAAAAGTGAGAGGAGGTTCGGGAAGCGACTGACTGTTAGAATGAAAGTTAGGTTAGGATTAGGTTAAGATAAAGTTAGATTGATGGAGGGATGCAAGTAACCCCATCACTCCAGTGAGTTATAATCAGGCCACAACCGCCAGAAACGTTTATACAGTTGAAGGGACATCTTTCGTAGTGAAGAATTAATGAAGGCTGTATCTAACCTCTCTTCCTCAATAGATATCTTCTCTTCTGAATACAGGCGTCTTGCGGTATCACGAATGCTATATTAAAGACAGCCCCATACTGAAAAGGGTTAACGGCTTATTATTCTGTTCATAGAGAACCAAATGGCGAAGGTATATGCAGACTTCCCAATTTTTTGACGGTCGTATATGGAACAGTTACAAGTATTAGACGTGGTAAACCTGCGTTCCTCGTTATAGACCGTGCTTAACAAGGAAGGGGAGAGGCAGCGAACACTTAAATCCCGTGTTTCGCAAATGACTGTCAGAATGGGGTGGGCCTTTCCTACGCCTTCTGCGGTCTCGGTTTTATTCCAGTCGGCCTTATTTTTAATTTGTTCTTGCCTGCCACCAGACGAATTTATTCAGCTGAAGAGAGAACCCTAGTAATGATATTAATGAAGGCTGTCAAACATCTTTAGTCCGAAAAGTCTCCTCTGAGCTGAATACAAGTGGTCATTTAGTAGCAAGAACAAAATATAATAATGAATGGATAAAGTTGTATCAAACTTCCCTGTTACGAGAAGTCTCCCTCAAACTTTTAAAAAATCATCTCTTAGTAAGAATAAAATACAAATGATGTCCTCGGGTTGAAAGGGTGAAGAATATGACCGTGGCGGTGCAAGGGTGAAGTAAGAACAGGATTTGGGTGAAGTTGGGTGAAGTATAAGAATTCAGATGAAATGAAGTTTGGCTGATACGAGGAGCAGGTCACAGTAAGGTTACAAAGAGAAGGAAAATTATATATGCACAGATAAAGGTAGTGTATGTTGGGGCAAAACATGATACAAAATGCGATGCTGTAAAATGAGTGATCATAATAAAAAATGTGGAAATATTCGAAAGAAATTTTTTTTATGTATAACTGAAATGCAGAGAGGCTGAATAAATATGGAAAACAAAAACACGTAGGGCACGTTTAAATAGAGCGAGAAATGGAAGGAAACACGTAACAAAACCGGAATGAGAAAATGTTGCAGTGTGAGAGATCAGAACGAGACAAGGATTTGAAATAAGAATTCAAGTAGGGATAAGGTAGGAAAATCTGTTTTTAAAAATTGGGATTGAAAAATGATGAATTAGAATGAGCTACGCGGGGAGAAGGACAAAATGATGTTAGAATGAGCAGAAAAATGACGTAGGCGCAGATAAATGTAAAACCAGATGGAGTAAAAGACGATATGAAAAAGAAGAAATATGCTGGAAAATGGGTAGCCGGAATGAGTGTTTTGGGAATTTGGGAGAATGAGGAAAGCACAGAAAAAAAAAAAAAAAAATCATCCTGAGCACACTGTGGAAAAAAAAAAAAAAAAAAAATGAAACCAGCCAAGGAAGGACGGAAGCATCTTTACCTAGAATGAGGAGAGGATGAGGAGTGTAAAATGAAAGTGTGATGGCAAAAATACAAAATCAGAATATGGCGCGAAGAGAAAAGGATGTGAAATATGGAAATGATTTGACAAGAAGGAAAAGATGAAAACAGTGAAGACATCATGGAAAAATGATAATAAGCATGAGTAAACGGTGACTTATGAGAAAATAGTACGAAAGGGAAATATAATGAGAAAACAGTAGAAAAAATATTAATACAGAATGAAAATATATGGAAGAGCGTGTTAAAGATAATAAAAGATGTAAGATATATGAACAAAAAAAGACGTAATGCAAGAATAAACTTTGAGAGTAGGAAGAGAATGATATGAAGAGAATGAAAATGAATGAAGCAAGTTTCTAGCTAAAATTAGCGTTAGACGAGAAAGTAGTGGAGCAGCTGCGAGTTTGAGAGCAAGTTTTGATGAGGTAAATGACAGTGTTTTTAATGCAAGAATGTAGAAAGTGAGATTATCTTGTAAGCAGAAATCTAAAATGAGCAGTGAGAATGACAGAACGAACAGGTAGGTCGGACTGAGAAAACGATGGTAAAAAAAACACAGTAGGAGAATAATGAGACCGTAAGAACACAGTATGAAGTCGAGAATATCAGTCTGAAATTAAAGCGAGAACTGCACCAAGAGAGGAGGTGAAGGAGTGAGAGAGGAGGTGAAGGAGTGAAAGCAATGAGATTAGCGTAAAACAGGAAAGTGAGAGAGCATTTACCAGAGTAGGAGTAAGGTAAGGGAGGGTAAGATAAACGCAAGGACTTGGAAAAATTGGAAAACAGTGAAAACGTTGGATAATAAGAAAGCAGTGCGAAAGGGGAAAGAAAGTGCGATTAAACAGGATAAGAAAAAGAAAAAAGTACCTAAGAAAAGAGTACAGAAAACAAAAAAACTTTCAGAACAAGAGCGGTCACAAAATGCATACCTCCGCCAATGCAGCGCCATCTCACTTTTGATCTTGACCTTTGACCTCTTCCACTCAGTATTTAATCACACGTTACTCTAATGGTCCTTTTTAATTGTACCAAGTTATGAGCAATTCCATTGACTAATTTTTCTATGACGTTGCTAACAGACAGACAGACAAAAACATAACCTTAGCAGACGTAAGAAAAGATAGAGGCCAAGGGAATTTAAAAGAGTGAGACGACATTCCAGAACGAGATTAATGTAAAACAGGAATGTGAGAGCAAGTACCTGATTAGAAGTAAGTTGAGATGTAGTAAAAGAATATGTTCAGAATGCAAGGATGTGAAAAAGAAAGAAATTAGAATGATGTTAGAATGAAAAAAGTGAAGTCGGAATGGGACGAATGGAAAAATTTTTTGGTAATGTGGGACGGATAGAAAAAACTTTTGGTAATTCCTGTAATGTGAAAATGATGGAATACAAGGAAACATGGATAAAGATGTTATGAAAATAACGAGATAATAATAATAATAAGAAGAAGAAGAAGAAGAAGAAGAAGAACAATAACGTAAGTCATGAATTTAACTTTTAACATAAAATTTGACTCGAAACGATATGGCCGTAAGACAGGAATGTGAGAGAGAAGTTAAGCAGACTGGGTAGGTAAAATTGCGTAAAAGATAATGCTAAATTGTCTCCAAGGATCCTGGATAAGGAGAAAGAAAATAAAAACGAAAAACGAGGGAACAGCGGGAATAGAATGAAAACATGGATAGATAGATAGATAGATAGATAGGCAGATAGATAGATAGATAGATATAGACAGACAGATAGATAGATAGATAGATATAGACAGACAGACAGATAGATAGAGTGGTAAAGATGAAAGCCTAATAACACTGTATATAGAGAATAAAACAGAATAAGGCATGGAAGAAGTCAAAGAGGTAGAGGAATGCGACAAGATGCGAGAACGACATTAGCGTAAAACAGGAATGTGTGTGTGTGTGTGTGTGTGTGTGTGTGTGTGTGTGTGTGTGTGTGTGTGTGTGTGTGTGAGAGAGAGAGAGAGAGAGAGAGCAACTACCGTGTAAAGAGTAATCAGGGGAGAGATGGGCCATATAAACGTAAACCAAGCGAGACCAACGAGACGCGATACGAGAAGACAAGACACTCAGGACACAGGACACCATTCCCAAAACTAGTCCCTTTTACTACCACAGGCCTCCTTAAAGCTGAATAAAATCGTCTGGAAAAATTAAGGAGATTGCACTGTTTGAAAGGGATTTAAATGGAGACCGAATGCAACACCTTGACTTCCTGTTATCTCTTCCTTACCTGTTCTAAATTATTTTTAATCGCCGGGTGGGAGAAAAAAAAAAATTGCAAAAAAGTCATCGTATGGAAGGGATTGCAGAGGAAGTTTATATATATATATATATATATATATATATATATATATATATATATATATATATATATATATATATATATATATCATGGAGACTGGAGGAGGAGGTGGTGGGGGAAGGGGTATGCAAGAGGAAGAGGAAGGAGAATGGAAGAGGGGAAGTGAAAGGGATGGAGAATGCATGAGGAAGGGGAGGGAAGGTGTGAGATGAGACAGAGAAGGGAACACAGGATATGGAAAGAGAAGGGGAGGGGAAGGGAAGGGAAATGAAGGGAACGGAATGAGGGGAAGGAGCGAGGGGAGGGAAGGGTAAGAGGAGGGGAGGTATGAGGGATCAGAGGAGGGGAACGGGGGAAGAGATAGAGAGAGAGAGGGGGGGGGGACAAGTGCGAATCCAGAAACAAGATAAAGTCGACGCATGGACGAGGTTGAAAATGAGATCAATTCAGCTCATCTCCCAAGAATGTGCCCAGACGCCCTCATTTACAAGCGGGCTTTGACAAGTTCTGGAGCCAGGAGAAACAAAAAGAGGAAAATAAAGAGGGGTTGATCAGGTAATGTCGGTCCACTAACGAAGGCTCCTGACTGCTAATGCCCCCCAATCCACCCCCCCTCCCCAGTCCTCGATATCAGCCGGTCCAGTGGGGGAACAACCGGTCCAGTCGCATTGTGGTGGGTAAGTGCAGCCCGTCCCACCCGCCTGGTTACTTACACCTCTACTTAACCCTGTGACAAATGAATTCAACAGATCGAGTGAATGAGTGAGGGAGTGATTGGGTGACAGTCTGCTTCATATTGTTGTTAAAGGTAACCCCGTCAATCCAATGATGTACTTTTTCTCTCTTTTTTTGGTGGTCTCCGTATGATTAAATGCGTAGGAAAAAATGTCTACCAATAAAGGAGGGTTCCTAAATAGCTCACTTGGTAAGCTGCTGTACTCACGCAGTTGCAAGCGCTGGTTCGAATCCTCGCAATATTTGTAGCAGCCGTGGCTCAGTTGGTTAAAGCGCTCCGCTCTGACCGAAGGGTCGGAGGATGGAATCCACCCAAGAGTCATTGGTAGACATCAGGAAGGGCATCTGGTCATAAAATGCTACACGCTCCAAACCAAAGTCCTCTACCCAGAGGCAACGCCTTAGCCCTTATCCCAAAAAAGGGGACCTGGCGTAAAACTCACAAAAAAAAAATAAATAAATAAAATAAAAAAATAAAGGAGATGATACAAGATATATTGAAGGCGTTGATGAAGGCTGTATCTAATCCCACTGATCCGAAAAATAAATTCTGGGGTAAATAAATAATCGGAAATACCAAGAATAAAATAAAATATAGGTTATTGCACTGGTTGGGTTGACATACAGTATTTGGCTGATCGAATAAGCGAAGTGTTACCAGACTTTTTTTTCCTCCCTATCATAGTGATACCCACGGACTGCTCTGCCTGGGTTTGTGACTAATGTATTCACTTCCACCAATAGAGTGACTTTGGAGCCAGGCAACTTATAGCATTCCTCTCTCTCTCTCTCTCTCTCTCTCTCTCTCTCTCTCTCTCTCTCTCTCTCTTTCATTATATTTGCTTGTTACGTACACACTGGCTCATAAATGTGTCTTTACCGAGATGGCTGATAGTTTCACAGTGAGCGCTGTTGCTGCTTACTTTTTCTTTTCTTTTTTTTATTCGTAAAGTAAATTTCAAAATGTCCAGCGCATTTCTTAATATAATACAAATTTCCGTCCTCATCCTGCGTCAATAGATAAAAAAAAAAAAATACACGTAAGAAAACGGTTACTGGAGAATTCATTTCATGTTTCATCCATTATACTGAAATGTAAAGACGGACTAGGTAAATAAAGTTTTTGGAGGAATTTTGCTGTACGACTCCAATTAACCTTTTCACAAATGTTTTCACGCCAACAGCCAGTCGAGTGAGTTTGTACCGGGTGTCTTCTTTTTGGTCTCTGTTATATTGTGGTCTTGTGGGGAGCGGTGCATTTTTTCTTGTTTTGTGATACTTCAGGAGACAAAGTGAGTTGACTGAATTCAGAAGACTCGAGTTAACCCTTCACCCCGATAGATGACTTCTTGATCCATCAAACTGAAGTATTTTATCTGAAAGCTTAAGTTTTTAGCCAAGGAACATGCATAACTAGAACGCATTTTGCACGCAACACTTTGAGTCCTGTAACATATATTGTGTGTGTGTGTGTGTGTGTGTGTGTGTGTGTGTGTGTGTGTGTGTGTGTGTGTGTGTGTGCTACATCCTGACGTTTTTTGTTCATCTTTGGAAGGGTCTTTGGTAATGAAGGCCTGAAGGCGTTTTAGAATGAAGGTTGGCACAACTCCACTGAACTGTCTGCTTGCATTCCTCTACCACTACGGCGGGCGTGTAGCACCCGTCTAGCAACAAACTCTCATCCCTTCTCTGACCAGCTCTCTAATGCGAGGGTTAATCGTCACTCCCAGTCCTTCATGTATGCAACAGGTCAACTCTGGAACTGTTTCCCTTTGTGTGTATTTCCTACTGCCTATGATCTCCAGTCTGTCAAACGCAGTGTGTCCAGGCATCTCGAAATATATGGATCTTGAGTCTGGCTCTCTGTTATCTCGTTTTTGTTTTTGTTTTTTGGAGGGAACAATTTGCGGGCTCCTGGCGTTTAATTCCTTCTTCCTTACATAAAAAAAAATGTATATATCTCCGATTCGAAAAGTCTATCCAGAACTGAATAAAATCATCTGGTGGCAGCAAGAATAAACTTCATAAAGGATGCCAACCTGACGCAAGGCGTTATATATATTGGGTCATTCACAGACAATGAACCAGAGCTTGCAAAAATTTCTCCCCCTCCCCCTCAGAAAATAAAAACAAATAAAACAAATGGTGCCAGGCACAACAAATCTCGCCTGACAGTAGTTATAGTTATTAGTAAATATCTCCGTTTTCAGCCACCTTCGAGTAATAGCCCCCTGAATATCCGTGACCTTGAGTTTGACCTTTCAAGGTCAGTTAAGGTCAAACGTCATGGTACCAATTAAAAAAACCCATATGAGACTTCCTATTTGTTGATAATAGTATATACCTATTTGTTGATAATAGTAAATATGTATGTGCAACCAGATTCGAGTAATATCCGCCTGACTATCAATAACCTTGAATGTGACTTTTCAGGGTCACTCAAGGACAAAGGTCTTGGTGCCAAATGAAAGCCCATATGGGAGTTCCTATATATTGATAATAGTAAGTATCCCTATCTTCGACCGGTTTCAAGCTATAACCCTCTGAAAATCCGTGATCTTGATTTTGACCATTTAGGATCACTCGAGTACCTCCAAAATTTAATCACTTCCTCTTGGGACCAGTGCCCACATATCCAGAAAGTTGCATGTAATTATATTTAGCCGCTTTTCCGTAATGTTGCTAACAAATAAAGAAACAAAAAAAAGACCAAAAACATCACCTCGTCCGACTCCGTCCCGGGCGAGGTAATAAAAATAATAATGCATATAAGAACTACAGTCATAATGGCGTTTAATCTCTTCAGACCGATGTCGTCTTCATTTATGCATGCTGCCTCCTGACGATTATATTCAACTGTGGAAAAAGCGATAGTGGTAAACTGTTTCTTGAAGGCTGTGAAGCTCCCCTTAAGGTTAATAAAGGAGTCTACAGGTAATACGAATAAAGTATAAACGACGTCCTCCTATTCCGGTAATGAGTTTGTTTGCACCTGATGGAACTGACCCAATTACAGAACTTGAATATTTCTGCATGATAATCGAGGAGCCTTACTTTTGAGGTAGGAATGAGTCTTCTTGGTTACTAGTCCAATTCACCCTCCCCCCCCAGATTTATTACATGTGGCCATCAGCTGATCTCGAAAGGTGATGGGGATCTTCATCAGGTTAGAACAAGCTCACCTTTATGAAGAGATAGATAGATAAATAAATAGATACATACGTAGAGAGAGAGAGAGAGGGGGGGGGGGACGTGGGCAAGGGGAACGATAATCTGAGGAAGTTTTACATAGCTGACCATCTGTATATATGAAAGACTAATACTACAAGTTAACTCCTGCATTCGAGAACTGGACAGATAACAAATGAGTGCGTTGGCCAACGGATGCTGTGTGCCCGCCTTAAAAGGGAAGGCTTGCAAAAGGCGAGTTCATAGGAGTAGTAACCCGTATAATGGTAAATATTTTGCTGCAGATGCGAGATTTCCTTATGAACACCCTCTGGCTCCCGTGTCTCCCTGAATATGCTCGTAATTTTAGCGGGACTCTTGAACTGTGAGCTTATTTATTTATTTATTTTTTTATTGTACTTCAGTAACTTCGTCTTTGCTACTGAGGCGGAATTTTTCGATTAGTTGGCTACATAAACAACACAGAAGAGAATGTTCGAGGCCTAATATGCAAAATAAATCGACAGAGAAGAGGTGCAACGAAACCCTCAGTGCCAGCGAGAATGTGACACAGGGCACCTTCATTTGGTCACCTTGATTTGTTGGTAAGGATGGCTGAGAGATGCATGGCTAAATAATTCCCTTGTGGTTAATGTTTACAAGTTTTCTCGGTGAAGTGGCTGCTTGTTTATATTGTCCAAGTGCATTTGTTGTTAATTTATGCTCCTGCGCTGTCATTTTTTGTATTCTAAGTGGCAAAGTAGATTTCGTTAGCACCTATCCCTCAGCGATTTATTTTGCATATTACGCTCCAGCACTCTGTTGTATGTTGCATGCATCGTTTTAGTGTAGAAATGTCTGCATCAGTGACGTATAGGAGGTTATTAAGTTGGAAAGTATATCGTAAATCACAAAGAATTATATTCCGAAATTTCCAAAGCCACTTGAATTATGTGCGTAGAGACAGATGGAAAAAACATACCTACTTAGAGAAATTGTGTTTATTATTCATTGTCGGCGTGTAGTTCAGTATACTGCATAATTCGAGGCACAGTGAGATCAAGACACATACACGCACAGAAATGTGAAACTTAAAGACTCACAGACGTTTCTTCAAAAGTTTTCGCTCGGGGTGTCGATAATCTACTAATAAAAAGGTTAGTGTGTTCGGATTTTTTTCTTTAATATACTAAAAAGCACTCAGTGTGTTCCGATGTTTTTTTTTTTCCTTACTATCCGGCTCTTGTATACGGATCAGTGTGGGTTCTTTTCCTCGCCTGCTGACTTGCATCACCAATACCTTCACTTATATTGGTATTGATGGCTCCACCGCTACTCCTAATCGCTGCATTTGTCAGGTCGGGTATGACTATCGTGGCTGGGTAAGTAAGGGGTTGTCTCACTATTATTAATGCGTCGCTGGACCGGTCTTGCTTGCACCAGTCAATGGGGGTGTAGATCATAGAGTGGGGGAGCTAAGAATTCAACAGTGACCCCATCTTTTCTTCTTCCTCTGCTTTCTTGCGTATTCGTAGCCCTCTTCTCTTCACCCTTACCTGCTTTCTTGCTTATTCGTAGCCCCCATCTCTTCTTTCTTTTCTTTCTTGCTTACTTCTAGCCCCCTTTCTCCTCTTTTCTGCCTTCATTCTCACTCTTTTTTTCTATCCCTTTTCTTCTGTTTCTTGTTTCAGATCTTCTTTGTACTACCTTGTTTTCTTTATTTTCCGTCTTCTCTCTTTCTAATCTTTGTTCTCCTCCTTTTCCTCGTCTGTTTGCATTCCTTTTCTCCTTTGTCTTTGATTTTTTATGCAGTCTTAAATTTTTTCTCCGTTTACAACCCTTCCACTCTTTCTGAACGCTTCATTATATCTTTTGTAGAACTCACTGTATTTTTTCTGTAATATTAATTCGTTTATTCTGTATTTTTAAGAAATTGGATCTACTGAGTGCCTGTTAAGCAAGTGAGAGACTGGGGAGAGGAAAGCCACTCACCAATACAGTTATCATGCAAGAAACAGGACCTATTAAGTGCACCTGATGTTGATGGGAGGAGGAGTGTGAGGAAGACCAAGAAATTATACTGAAATCATGTAAGAAACTAGTCCTGTTATGGCATATACCTGTGGAGTTAATGGGAGGATGAGGAGAGGGAAGACCGGGAGTTTAAAATCATGCAAGAAACTGGACCTATTATGTACCTCTGTTGGGAAAATGATGGGAGGGAGACCAGGCAATGGCACTTGTAATCTTGCAAGAAATTAGACCTATTATGTGGTTCTGATGTGGATGAGAGGAGGAGGAAAAGAGGTAGACCAAGACGGTAAAGGCATGCAAAAACCTGGACCTGTTATGTACCTCTGATATTGGTGGGAGGAGGAGAGGATGACCAGGAACATAAACTACGGTCGAAGAGGGTGGATCTGTAAAGACTTGGAACTGTAAAATTGATGTGAAAATGAGAAGAGGCCAGACTAGTATTATGGTCCCGCAAGAGACGACCAGTTAAGTCTCCCTGATTTTTATGAAAGGAAAAGGAGGGGAAGACTTAAGAGCTTGTACTTGTCATGAACTGGGTCATTCTGTGCCTCTAATGTTGATGGGAGGAGGGAAGGAAAACCAAGACCACCTAGTTCTTTGTCTCCGTTTTCTTAGTCTCTCCACCTCATCTTCGGTCTTCCTCCAGTTCTCTCCATGTCGTTCTCTCTCTTTCTCTCTGTCTCTCCACTTCGTTTCCGGTTTCCCTCTCCTCAGTTTCTCCATCTCCATTTCACGGCCTTTCAATCTCTTCCTCAGTCTTCCTCTAATTCTCTCCACATCATACTCTGTCTTCCTCTCCATAACTTCTTCACCATGATGGCGTCTTTTCAGATATTTGCTCTTGCTACTTTCAGACGATTATTTTCAGCTTTGGGGAGACTTTCTAAGCTGACAGAGGTAGGATATAGTCTTTTTTAACGACTTTCCTATTGGTGAACGCGTCTAAGATAAATGCACTCGTCAGAACTAACAAGATTTATAAAGTTCTTAAAGACGTGATTGTATTGAAGGATTAATCTCTCTCTCTCTCTCTCTCTCTCTCTCTCTCTCTCTCTCTCTCTCTCTCTCTCTCTCTCTCTCTCTCGTTCTCGCCGCAGTAATGTCGCCTCTCTCATTAGGATGCGCCCCTGCCCCCATAAGCCGGACCCTGATTAATGGGAGAGGGATGAAAGTGGTGCAGTTATGGTGGTAATGATTGACAGACCTGCCATAATGGGACCATGGTTTAGGATTACAGGCTGGATTAGGGTAGGCGTACATAACCTACCATTAGACCTAACCTAATCTAACAAAACCTAACCTCCTCCTCTTCCACCTAGCCTTTCCCTCCCCTGCCCTCTCCTCCACTTGTCCTCCTCCACCATCACCTGACCATCCCTTTTGATACCTTGTGACGTAATTAATGCCTTTCCTTTTATTATCATCACGTGTCCTACTTTGCACATTTGTTTGTTATCTAGGCTCTTTATGTCATTAAATATCTCTACATTTTATAACCTTACCTTGTCGTCTTTTAACTTTTCGCCATTCGCCATTATTTGTTATCATCTATCGGTTTCTATATCTCTCTTTTATCTCTGTGTTTTAGGATCTATGTGTTTTTGTTTTTTTTATCTTGCTTGTCCTCATTTGTCGCACTTTTTCACACTGATGTTTGTTATCTAATCGTCTTGATGTATATATCTGTGTGTATATTAATCTGGTAGCGTCTGCCTGCTTCCCACTTCGCCACGTCATTATTTAATGTTTATTTTCTCTGTCCGTTTATGGATCTTTGTTTCATATATAATTTCTCTCTCTCTCTCTCTCTCTCTCTCTCTCTCTCTCTCTCTCTCTCTCTCTCTCTCTCTCTCTCTCTCTCTCTCTCTCTCACTACATATTTGAGCATCTTTTAATCTTACGTTGTCCTCCTTTTTCCAACCAAACCACACTAATGTTAACTAGACTTCTACATCCAACACTTTCACCACAGACACCCTTATACTTCTCCAGCATGAGTAAGGTCAGCTTTGGCCACCACTCTCCCTTCGAAAAGATCCGATCCCACAGTGAAAAAGATTATTACCATTACACTTATACAGTCGTTCTCCTTCCAGCTTTATCTAATGTTATCTAATATTCCCATGTATCATAATCTTTGTGTGTTGCCCTGTCCTCCTGCGTCCCACTTTCGAGTTTCTGGTAATCGGTGTGGAAAGGGAGAAAGTTTAATGCCACAAACGAATGATGAACAAGAGAGATTTTATGTGTAAAAAGTTATTAGCCCCTGGTTTAAAAGACAGGAATTTCCCCTCAGCTGAATAAAATCGTCTGGCGGTTATAATTAAATACTGAAATGATTACCTTTTTCCTAATGGGTTGATATATTGTAGACATCAGTGGCAATCATCGCTGTCTCTATACTGTATATCACTTCTCGGCAACTCCAATACCCCATATGTTTTTTCTTACAATTTTCTCAGTTCCATTCATCCCTCTCACCTTCATGCAAGATCTGAAGAAGTATGTATAAAGATCATACCAGTTTATAGGAAAATTAAGCCTCCCCTAGCAAGTGACTATAGTTTCCAGTCGTCCTGTTTTCGTGTGTGTGTGTTTTTTTTTCACTTTAATATTCACTTAAATTTTATGCGAAAGTGTTGGGTACCTGTATGTATATGTGGGAAACACATATAAAGGCAAACTTATACACAAGCTTAAGAGAGTCTATGATTATGGTCCCTGGAATGTATGCGATTCAGACCGTCTCTCTGCTGGTCGTATTCTCGTTCGCTTTGGAGTTTTCGTAACACCTCTTACTGAGTGATTTATTCTGTGCATCACTCACCATTGCCGTCTTGTATGTTATTAATCCAGACCATGTCGATAACTGAACGATATAAATAACATGTAAGAGAATGTCAACGTGTACTATGCAAAATAAACTACAAAGGAGAATGTCCTACGAAGCCTATCATGCAATCTCGAGTACCACATTATCGCCAAGAAGAGGATAAGTCACTCAAGCAATGGTATAAAGAGCAAGACTTCCGCTGCCATGTTCTGAAAAGCATCCTGTAACATATCAGTTTTTTTTTTTTTTTTACGTGTTTTTTCATAATTCTTGTGTTTATACTTTTTCCTTTTTTTCTGTTTTGGTTTTTCTGTTTTTGGATAATGCCCATCCCACTTCGAATCGCCAGGGAGAGATTTAGATTTTTTTTTTTTTTATATTACGAAGTTAACTTAGGGATTGATGAAAGGTCTTACTTGGGAAGAGAGAGAGAGGGAGAGAGGGACGGAGGGAGGGAGAGAGAGAAATATTAATGCCTTATGATCACAATGGCACCGGGACTGAGAGAAAGAATGCTACGGAATTACTTATGGTGGCTCCAGTATGGCGGATGTGTGTGTGTGTGTGTGTGTGTGTGTGTGTGTGTGTGTGTGTGTGTGTGTGTGTGTGTGTGTGTGTGTGTGTGTGTGTGTGTGTGTGAGAGAGAGAGAGAGAGAGAATATGCAAGAAGTATGGAGCAAGATATTATGAAAAAGAATATATATTTTAGTAAAGATTAGGTAATATCCCCCTCGCCCCTCAAACACACACACACACACACACACACACACACACACACACACACACACACACACACACACACACACACACACACACAGCTGGAAATGTAAGTAAAAATCCTTGATGATGATGAGCAGGAGGAGGAGGAGGACGAGGACGAGGACGAGGACGAGGGAGTGGGAAGAGTAGAAGGGTAAGGTAGACAAGAGAGGGTTTTATTATCATATATATTTTTTCCTGCTCACTTCCCTGGCAACAACAAAGGTCAAATCAGGGCTTGAACCACACACACACACACACACACACACACACACACACACACACACACACACACACACACACACACACACACACACACACACACACACACACACACACACACACACACACACACACACACACAC
>NC_136967.1:7972500-7975000 GCF_032717465.1 Coenobita brevimanus | reverse complement strand
TAATTTCGTCTTTAATCAGTTTACCTCCACACTACTACCTGGCCAAAATAATTGTCAATAATGCTCGGGCCTTATTAGAACGGGGACTGACAATTAGCGGGTTAATTATATGCATTCGGGTGCCTTAATGACATCGCTGCCCTTGCTTGTCGAAGTCTACACTCACTTATAAAAACCTGCCTTATAATTTTGGGTTTAGCTCTTACTTTCCTGACCCTTTTCTGAACATTGCTTTTAAAGTTCCCCTCATCACACTTTTTTTCTTATATTAAGTTTTTTTCTTTGTTGTATTTCTAAACACCGTGTCTTTTACCACACTTCCATGTATGTAATAAAATTTGATTTTCTTTACTTTCAACATTTCTTTTTCGTCATCCAGCCCCGTTTAATCGGTTTCATAATCTGATTTTATTTTATTTTTTCCCTACCTCTTTTGTTGTTAATTCTGTGCATTTACTCGTAATTTTATTCTATTAGGTAAACTATACTCAGCAGAAACAGATTCAGTTTGTATTAATTCGTCCATTTGTAATATGATTCTTCTCCTGTTTTCACTTGAAAACACTTCTTTATTTCCCCTTTTCTCCTTTTTCCCCTGCCGTTCAGAGGTGCATCATGAGGTTTATCTGCGTGTGGAAAATTCGTCAGGTCAGGCAGGGGGTTGGAAATACCGGTAGCCAAGGTGAAGAGGACAAGCTTTCCCCAGGACCTCAGTTGTTGGGTAAATTTACAAACAATTTGGTTACTGGGAAGGCGAAATGGACTACGATAAGGTGAAAATTAGTAGCAAGTAAATTATAGTGAGCTGAAATGGTAAATACTAGTGTTAATTGGGACTAAAATGGTAATGATAGCGTCAAAAGGAATAAAGAAAATGGCACTAAGGTCACTGAAATCTAAGAAGTTATGACTTTTAATGTTTAAGCAGGCATGTTTACTTATTACGACCTTTATCATCATCATCATCATCATCATCATCATCAGAACTCATCATCATCATCATCATCATCAGAACTCATCATCATAATCATTATCATCATCAAAACTAAATGGACATTAAAAAAAAAAAAAGACAATTCGACATGCTGCAGGATATGCGCAACCGAGAATAATTGTGGCGATCAGTCATTGTTCCCCAACCACCAGGAGTTAGAATACTGACACTACTAGTATGGCCAGCAGCTAATTCATACATCAAAGGTTTTTCGTCGTCATCATCATCATCATCATCATCATCATCATCATCATCATCTTCGTCAGATGGTTTAATTTGCCACTGTTGTTATGCCCACTGACAGTATTTTATAAAGATTTTCAATTAACAGATTTCCTTGCTTATAATTGTATGATATTATGGAATTTTAGTATTGTTACATCCTGTGGTGATTTCAATAAGAAGTCACGTAGTGCCTTTAACTTTAGATCTAGCTCTGTCCAATCTCAACCAATTTTTTTTTTTTTCTTAATGGCTGAAATCATACACTGATACTAGATTCTATACATCAGTAGTGTCGTGTATGTCAAAATGATAAGACTCTATCCAGCACAAAAGATTAGGTTTGAATAGAAATCCAAAGGAAGCAATGTTTTCCTCTAGATCTGGGGCCGGGGGTTTAAAATGTATCCTTCAAGACTTGATTTGGAACGAGGTCAGAGTCAGTTACCTTAAAAGTCCAACAGGTGAGTGTCCCATTGTCCAGGAATAATTGATTTCGCTGGTATTCGTAGTCTTCACAATTCTAAATCCTTCTTGCTTCACTTCATATTATAACCAAAAGGCATTCTGCATTAGCCAGCAGTGTAAACAGGTTAGATGAATATTTGTTTAGACGTAAATATTGGAAACTGGCACATTCTGTTGGTATAATATTGTAGATGAATTTATTGCATGAAGCTAATAGTTTTAAATCATTGGGTGCTAAAGATATCTCCTTCTTAATAAAATCTCTTGACGGTAAGAATTAAGCTTGTTAAAAGGAAATTGTTACTTAAAGATTTAAGTTCATATTGTAACGACAACACTTTATCTCTGTATAAAATCATCAGCCATGGCCATTCTGTAGGCGTGCGTGCTACTGCAGGGGAGCGTCCATAAGTCATTGTTGCGGGTAGTGGATGTGATTAGTGAGGCAGGTGTATGAAGTCAGGTGCTGTCACAAGCCAGTTTACCTTGGCGACAAGACTGGTTCAGGTGACACAACCCACCAGTACCCCGCCACAACCAACACATTCCCTCAGCCAGCCTCGCCACCACCACCACAACTCATCCCCCTTCCACCAGCAAAACTTACCTCTCCAACACTACTCTCACCACCACCACCACCATTACCAGCACAATTCCGCACTCCACCACAAACACAACCTTCCCACCATCACCACCACCACATTACAGCCCTGACTGCCAAAACCCCATATACTACTCCGCACTACACCCTTCACCACAACCCCCTCACTACCCTTCCTTCCCTACACTCTACCATATACTCTACCCCCCTGTCAC